>NC_133375.1:2224270-2519360 GCF_049309525.1 Garra rufa | reverse complement strand
CGTCTTTGCATGAGCTTGTTTTTCCAGTCTTTCGCATTAACATTAACATGGAGTGTAAAGTGTAGTATTATTGTCCATTAAAATATTCAGATGCGTTCCAACAATGAGAATTCAGTGGGAAAATGTGCTTAATTGTTCTGAAATATCTCTGTGGATCTAAAAATAATAAAGTGGCTCTAAAAATAACATTTAAAAAACACATTTCTTGATTTGTGATGAATTTTAAAAAATTGCAGTTGAGGTTTCTGCCAGTGTATCATGACCTCCCAGTTTCTGGGTAAATTTGGTCTCATCTCTGCTGTGGTTTTACAGATATATTAAAGAATCAGTTCACTTCCAGAATAAAGATTTCCTGATAATTTGCTCATTCCAATGTCATCCAAGATGTTTGAGTCTTTCCTTCATCGGTCGAAAAGAAATGAAGGCTTTAAGAAAACATTCCAGGATTTTTCTCCATATAGTGGACTTCAGTGGAGATCAATGGGTTGAAGGTCCAAATTGCAGTTTAGAGCAGCTTCAAAGGACTGACTCTACATGATCCCAGCCAAGGAATAAAAGTCTTATCTTGCAAAATGATCAATCACTTTATTTAAAAAAAAAAATACAAATTTATATAGTTTTTAAACACAAATGCTCATCTTGCACTAACTCGACTTTAAAGAAAATTTGAGGGTTTTTTTTGCCATACCCTAATTTTTTGAACCGGAGTACACAGATGAAGAACTAATGTAATGTAAATTCGAGCTAGTGCAAGACAAGCATCTGTGCTAGTATTTTTTTTTTTTTAGAAAATGAGCGATCGTTTCACTAGATAAGACCCTTATTCCTCGGCTGGAGCCCTTTAAAATTGCATTGAAACTGCAATTTGGACCTTCAACCTGTTGATCCCCAGTGAAGTCCACTATATGGAGAAAAATTCTGGAATGTTTTCCTCAAAAAGACTTCTTTTTGACTGAAGAAAGACGGATGTGAACATCTTGGATGGCATATGAGTAAAGACATACAGTGCCTTGCGAAATTAGTCATACCCCTTCATTTTTTTTCACATTTTGTTATGTTGCTGCCTTATGTTAAACTACTTTAAATTACTTTTTTCTCCCCACATCAATTTACACTCCCTACTCCATAATGGCAAAGCAAAAAATAGGTTTTTAACATTTGTGCAAATTTATTAAAAATAAAAAACTGAAAAGATTCCGTTGCATAAGTATTCATATCCTTTTCTGGGACACTCGAAATTTAGCTCAGGAGCATTCATATTGCTTCTAGATGTTACTACACTTTGAGTGGAGTTAAACTGTGGCATTTTCATTTGAATGAGTATGATTTAGAAAGGCACACACCTCTCAGAAAAGGTCTAACAGCTGAAAATGCATGTCAGAGCAAAAACCAAGTCCTGAGGTCAAGATAACTGCCTGTAGAGCTCAGTGACAGACTTGCGTTAAGGCAATGATCTAGGGAAGGTCATTGAAGGTTCACAAAAGCATGTAGCCTCCATTATCCATAATGGAAGATGATTGGAACAACTAGGACTCTAGAAAATGTCTGCCAGCCCCCATCCAAGCTGACAGAGCTTGAGAGGTGAAAAGGTGAGGCAAAGAATGGCAGATAATTGCCAAACGCAGATGTGCAAAGCTTGTCACATCAGACCCAAAAAGACTTGAGGCTGTAAAGGTGCTTCAACTATGTACTGAGTTAAGGGTGTGAATACTTATGCAGTGTACTTATTTCAGTGTTTTATTTGTAATACATTTGTAAAATTTGCAAATCTGGTTTTTGCTTTGTCATTATTATGGTGTATGGAGTGTCAATTGATGTGGGGAGAAACTAATTTAAAGCAGTTTAACATAATGCTGCAACAAAACAAAATGTGAAAAAAAAAATGAAGGGGTATGAATACTTTTGCAATGCACTGTAAGAATTGTTATTCTGCAAGTGAACTAATCCTTTACCTGAACGCTTAGAAATACTCAGCATTCATATTGTGTGCTTTCGGTTCTCTTTCAGATTACTCCGCACGGAATAAGAAGCCGTGCGTGCAGTACCTCCCTCAGGAGAAGATGATTGACAGCCCGGCCTCCTCCCACGGCAGCATGCTGGACTCTCCAGCCACGCCCTCCGCGGCCCTGGCCTCGCCCGCCGCTCCCGCCCCCACTCACTCTGAGCAGGCTCAGCCGCTGTCACTCACCACCAAACCTGACCGCCACCATCACTTCCCTCTGCTCTCCAAACCCTCCTCCTCATCATGTACTTCTTCATCATCAACATCCTCCTCTTCTCTGCCAACCAGCTCCTCAGGCAGTCATTCAACTCCGCCTCTTCTCTCTCGGCCACTCCCCTTGACTTCCCTGCATGCTTCGCTCCTGTCTCCTTCCTCCCCGTTCCATCCGGCCGCTCTCCACTCCCATCATGCTTTGTTCCAGTCCCAGCCGCTCTCTTTGGTAACCAAATCAGCTGACTGACTCTTCGAAAGCAATTCTCTCTTAATGTCTTTTAAATAATGCTGTATATTGCTTTTTACCTTTTGGAGAAATAGATGTCAGGTTAACTTTTTTGATAAGTGAAAAGGAAATAAATATTATTGGTCAATATTTGATCATCTGCTTTTCTGTGTTCTGTATAAAACAATGTATTTTTTGTAATGTCTACTTTGGAACTGGTTTCTTATTTGATGCATTTATTCAGTAAACTTGTATAAAGAATACATGTATTAAAAACTACTTTTAAAAGAAGGAACAAAAAAAACTTTACGCTTGCCTGTAATTAATGGTAGTTTTAATTCATAGTACTGGCAATTTATTAGACCTCTTTGCAACGACCCCCCTCTACCCTAGTTTTGAAGTGTGTGAACTTGATAAATAAAACTTGTAAATTGTTTCTACAAATGGGTGTCTTCTTGGGGTCCGGTTTATTCATTCAAAAGTTTACATACACCTTTCAGATCACACAAAATGCAAGTTATTTTTTTATTTAGCACTGACCTGATTAAGATATTTCACATAAAAGATGTTTACATAAGAGAAAATAATAGTTGAGTTGATTTGATTCTTAATGCTGCGTTGTTACCTGAATGATCCACAGCTGTTTTTTTTTTTGGTTTGATTGTTTAGTGACCGTTGTTCATGAGTCCCTTGTTTGTCCTGAACAGTTAAACTGCCTGCTGTTCTTCAGAAAAATCCTTCAGGTCCCACAAATTCTTTAGTTTTTCAGCATTTTTGTGCATTTGAACCCTTTCCAACAATGACTGTATGATTTTGAGATCCATTTTTTTCACACTGAGGACAACTGAGGGACTCATATGCAACTATTACAGAAGGTTCAAACGCTCACTGATGCTTCAGAAGGAAAAACTAAATGATAAGAGCAGAGGATGAAAACTTTTGAATGGAATGAAGATTTGTACATTTTTCTTATTTTACCTAATTATCTTTTTTTTTTTTTTTTTTTTTTTCATTTAGTCCTGCCTTTCAGAAGCTACAGAAGATGTTTCGCAAAAGACAAAATATGTTAAATTTACACTAAACTTCAAATTCAAAAAGTTTTCACCCCCGGCTCTTACTGCATTGTTTCATTCAGAAGCATTAGTGAGCATTTTTGTGTGTAATTGTGCAGGAATGGACAATTCATTAAAAAAAATTAAACATTTTTTTTTGTCCTATCAATAAATAATTATTTAAAAATGTAGCTTCAATTTAGCTATCAATTAGTACAGGCGAGTTAGAGATCAAATGTTATGTAATTATTAATATGTTTATTTCCCATAAATGACAAAAATTCATGATAGTTTAAAAGATTGAGGTTGACAGGATTTTTTTAAATGGTTTTGAAAGAAATCTCTTGTGCTTACCATGACTTTTTCGATCAAAAATACAGTAAAAACAGTAATATTTTGAAATATTATTACCATTTAAAAACTAGTGTTTTCTATTTGAATATATTTTAAAATGTAATTTATTCCTGTGATGCAAAGCTAAGCTTTCATTATTATTACTCCAGTCTTCAATGTCATATGATCCTTCAGAAATAATTCTAATTATGCTGATTTGCTGCTAAAAAAATGTATATATATTTCCTTTCTTCTCATTGTAATGGAAATCAAGTAGCCTAGTAAAAGATTTGCATGCAAAAAGTGAGAGACTACGGAATATTGTGTTTTGGTAATGCAAATGTTAATTAGCTAAATATCAGTTCAGTGTTGAAATGATTACATTGTATATGGTTTTAAATGAGGGGTATATTCAAAAGGAGGTCAAGATTTTCCAGACAGGCCAAAATAACCATTTAAATGTGTTACGACTTTTTAGTTTATGAGGTAAATAATATTTCACGACAAAAATATGAGATTAGTCCAGAAGGAACACTTTGTGTAGCACAAATAGTACCGTATTCGTGGGAAACGCCACGGTGTTACCTCAGAAAGCAGGGGTTTTGTAATACTCTTCTAAAAACAACATCTAGAGCACAAAATGATAGCATAATAATCTTCTTGAGAAACCCTGCTGATATAAGAGGAATTAGAGTTAAATCTTTAATAGGTGGAATTTAGGCAAACCGCACTGGAAAATAAACAGATGAGCCAGAGCAACAAAAATTTCTGCCAAAAATAAACACGGGTTTAAAAAAAATAATAGACATCTGTTCCTTCCTGGAATGCAAAATCCCAAAACAACGACAAAAAGCAGGTCAGACCCTGCCTTCTCCTTTTCCTCTCGCTTTCTCGCGTTGCGTCTTTATTTGTGGTTTGGCGAGGCGCTGCTGGCGCTGTAATTAAGTGCGCGGTAATAGGATGGAGCTCCAGGGAGCTCATTAGGCTTTTCAATTAGTGAAAAATACACAAGGTAGAGTCCTCTGCTTTTTAGGGACTTTGGAAACGGGCAGGGATGCCAAGAACAGTCCCTTTCACTTTCCCCTCAGCTGGGAAACAGGGCGGAGGTGACACCCTTGACAGACCTCGTATTCCTGAGGGGAGCCGCGGCAGCGCGCCTCCGGTCTGCATCACGTGAGCGCCGTGACGGGTGTCACTGTCGGACCATTCAAAACCCGTCGTGTCTGTGTGGTGAGACCCTGATTACACTTAAATCTTCAAGTCCGAGGAATCCCGCTCATAAAATTTACATTTCAACAAACTGGAGGCCTCAGAGTCAGTCGGGGTGAAATTAGACCCGCTGATGCTCAATTATTCACAGCAACCGCGCTAAAATGCTCATTGGCCTCCCACGCAGCCAGAGCCATACACAGGGTTTATAAATACCGACCGAGGTCCCAAAATTGAGCTTGCTTGAGGGGGTTTGGAGGCAACACTGACAATTACGAATTACATTACAGGGGTCACGTGAATTATAGTTTTTCAGTTCAAAATAGAGAAATTACAGTAACATTTACACTAACACTGATTATTGTCGGTTGTTTAAGCTTTTTTTTTCCAAGAAAAGCTTAAACAACCGACAATGATCAGTTTTAGTGTAAATGTTACTGTAATTTCTCTATTTTGAACTGAAAAACTAAGCTTTTCTTGAAAAAAAAAACAGCCTCTTTGAACCAGGGTTGCCAACAAAATTAACCCAATGACCATATCCCAAATCTCAAGCTATATTCCCATGCTTAAAGTAGGCTACATATTTTACAGTCATTATGCAAATTGAAAACCATTAAATTGTTGTGATCATATACACCGCTTAAAGGCTCCCTACCATAGGCTATCTCTCGTTTACAAAACGTACCATCTTGTGCAGTTTTATCATTTGTATATACACACACACACACACACACACACACACACACACACACATATATATATATAGTTTTATATATATATAGTAATACTTCAATACAAGCAAATTTTATTTAGGCAATGTCAAACCTGTAACCTGCAGGGAGAAGTCAACCTGAGGTAGGAGTTTAAAAGAAGCCCAAAACATAGACTTGGCAACTTTAAGTCTGCTTACTTTGATTGGCCTTCTGAATCCCCAATTTAGTTTTTTTTTTTTTTTTTAGTTTACATCTTGCAACTCTGGCTTTTTCCCTCAAAATTCTGCTTTAACATCTCAAAATTCTGATATATGTCTCGGAATTCTTACTTTTTTATCTTGCAATTCTGACGTTTTTTCTATGAATTCTGAGTTAACATTTTTTAAATCCTGACTTGTTTCTTGTAATTCTGAATTGTTTCTCGGAATTCTGAGTTTACATCGAAATTCAGACTTTTTTTCTTGGAGTTCTTGGAGTTTGCAACTCGGAGTTCTGACTTGTTTGTCATAATTCTGAGTTGACGTCTCACAAGTATAACTTGTTTCTCTGAATTCTAAATTTACAATTTGGAATTCTTACTTGTTTCTCGGAATTCTAAGTTTACTTCTTGGAATTCTGACTTGTTTCTTGTAATTCTGAGTTTACATCTCGCAATTCCGAATTGTTTCTCGGAATTCTGAGTTTACATTTCACAATTCCGAATTGTTTCTCGGAATTCTGAGTTTATATCTCACAATTATGACTTTTTCATGGAATTCTGAGATTACAACTCGAAATTCTGACTTTTTTTTACAACTAGGAGTTCTGACTTATTTGTCATAATTCTGAGTTTACGTCTCACAAGTCTGACTTGTTTCTCTGAATTCTAAATTTACAATCTGCAATTCTGACTTGTTTCTTGTAATTCTGAGTTTACATCTCGCAATTCCGAATTGTTTCTCGTAATTCTGAGTTTACATCTCACAATTATGACTTTTTCATAGAATTCTGTGATTACAACTCGAAATTCTGACTTTTTTTCTTGAAATTCTGAGTTTACAACTCGGAGTTCTGACTTGTTTGTCATAATTCTGACTTGACGTCTCACAAGTCTGACTTGTTTCTCAGAATTCTAAATTTACAATTTGGAATTCTGACTTGTTTCTCGGAATTCTAAGTTTACGTCTCGCAATTCAGATTATTCCTCAGAATTCTGAGTTTACATCCCGAAATTCTGACTTGTTTCTTAGAAATTGTCTTTACAATTATGAAATTCTGACTTTTTTCTCTGAATTCGGAGTTTACAACTGGGAATTCTGACTTGTTTCTCGGAATTCTGAGTTTTTTTCTTTGAATTCTGTCTTTACAATTATGAAATTCTGACTTTTTTCTCTGAATTCGGAGTTTACAACTGGGAATTCTGACTTTTTTCTTGGAATTCTGAGTTTACATCTCAAAATTCAGACTTTTTTCTTGGAACTCTGAGTTTACAATCATGAAATTCTGACTTGTGTCTCGTAATTCTGAGTTTACGTCTTGCAATGCTGACTTTTTTCTCAGAATTATGAGTTTACGTCACAATTCTGACTTGTTTCTTGGAATTGTGAGTTTATGTCCCGCAATTCTGACTTGTTTCTCAGAATTCTGAGTTTACGTCTTGCCATTCTGGCTTGTTTCTCGTAATTCTGAGTTTACGTCTCGCAATTTTGACTTGTTTCTCGTAATTCTTAGTTTACATCTCAACATTTCTCAGAATTCTAAATATATGTCTTACAATTCAAATACAATTTCTCGGAATTCAGATTTTTATATTTTTAAATTTTGACTTGTTTTTTGCAATTCTAAATATATGTCTTACAATTCTGACTGAGTTTACATCTCAAAATTCTGACCTGTTTCTCAGAATTTTGATTATATATTTCACAATTCTGAGTTTTTTTTTATTGTAATTGCATATCTATCTATTGAGATATGTAATACATATCTCCTAATTCTGAGTTTACTTTTTTCTCACAATTGAGATTTTTTTAAATAAAATAATTTACATTTTACTTTTCTTCTATACCTTGCAGCACCAAACTAGGCTTAAAATTATATTACGCACAACTTATATATAAGAGGTATATCTTATAAGACCTCAGTGGTGGGTACGGCCATGCTCCCATGAACATATCTGTGAGTGTGTTCACTGGAATAATATTGCTCTGCATTAATGTGCCATAACTAGATTCAGAGCCGCTCCATCCAGAGAGGTAAACGATGTGCCTCACACTGCCAGCAGCAGCCAATCAACTCAAGTCTGAGGAAATGCAACGCATCATTATCACTAATTGCTTAATGATGTCTTACAGTGTGTGCTGGTTCCCATATGATTCAACGATGAGGGGTTTTAACAGCATACGGCTGCACTGCCCCCTCCGTCAGATGCGTCTGTGTGACACGGCGCGCGTGCGTGCGCGAGCATGCAGACAGACAGGTTGACACACGTTGAGCGCTCATTTCCCTCTCTGCCCTCAGGTGAGGTACAGACCTGTCAGTCACACGCACACACATGCACACAAAAGCTTATATTTTATTTTGCTCAGCAGTCATTAGAGAAGCGAGAAATGTGCCTTGCATCATCCCGGGCCCTGCAATGCTCTCTGGGGCCCCGTGTCTCTGTGTGTACCCTTAGCTCTAGACCCATCAACCAAATTAAAGGTAATGAGTTGTCAGACAACAGAGAAAGCCTGGCTCCTTAAGGCTAGGACTCTGATGCGCTGGCCTATTCTCCATACGCCCACCGACACACACACAGACACACACAGACACACACACACACACACACACAGACACACAGAGCGCTCGCACGCGCTGCGCGACCCACAGCGAGCCGGGCTGAGTGACTTTAATATGACTGGCCTGTTAGAGAGATTGGCTGGAGAAAGATATCTGTGATTATTCTCCCAAGCTTGTTTTCTCCAAGTCAATTCTTGGAAAAGTGCTTGTTAACTCCAGTGGAGTTGCAGGCACAGCACAATTTTGTGTTTACCTGATGAGTTCAGACATTATTTAATTGTGTTGCACTTCGTTGCATTAGCATTTTATTTTCATTTTATCTTCTACTGCATCTTGAATACACCTTGCTAATATTTTAGGCAGTGATGGTATTTGTGGTTTCATTATTTAACTATGACCCTAACAATTGGTATATACTTATATAATAAAAAGTTCATAAAACAAATATTTCAATTCATTATTTCTTCTTTATTTAATTCTAAAATTACATTAATTTGAATTATATGATTAAATATATAAATCTTATTAATTTTAAAATATTATTCGAAAATGTAAAAACATTTAAACCCAGAAAATGATGTATAAAAAGATGCAATTATAAATAAAAAATTAAATAAAAAATATAAGAGCTAATTTAATTTTGACTTTTTCAGACTTTTTCTTGCAATTGTGGATTTATATCTCAGAATTAGTTTTTTCCCCTTAGAATTGCGAGTTTGTCTCACAATTCAGATTTTCTTTTCTCAGAATTCCATTTTTCATGTTTTTAATTCTACTCTACAATTGAGATATGTAATACATATGTCACAATTCTCTTTTTATGTTTATGCAATTCATTTTTTTCCGCATAGAAAGAAAAATCCTGTAATGGAAACAAGCTTTCAGCCAAGTAAAATATAATATATAAAATACAATTTTATTTTATTCTAAAATTACATGTTTTATTCTAATTTTATTTTATTTTTTTACAATTTTTACCCCACAAAAAAGTATTAGAGTAGAATAAAAATAAATAAATAAATAAATAAATAAATAAATTATATTACAATTTAAATAGATGTTTATAATAATAATAATAATATATTTGCTTAAATATAAAATTATATTTAATTTAAATAATATATAATTACAATTAAATATAGGAATGTATTTAATTATTAAATAAAATATTTCATTCTAGTTTATAAATGAAACCCGAATATTTATTTAAGAAACGAACAATGAAACAATTAATTGGCCATCTTAATCAAATTCTCATCTTCGTTTTTTTTTTTTTTTTTTCTTTTTCTTTCGTTTTTTCTTATATCTTAGAATTTGGTCTATTTTTCCTTCGAATTGGATTTTATATCTTACAATTCTGACCTTTTTTTAGATAAAAAGTTGCAATCATTTATCCTTTTTTTGTTTTGTAGTGGACAAAAGAAGCTTCCCTACATTGCAGCTAAAAAATAAAAATAGAATTTTTATTAATATAATAAAATACATTCTAAAGTGTTTAAAAAAATGTAAACCCAAAAAGTTAATAAAACACCTATTATCATTTAAATAGATACAATAATAATATATCAACGAAATATATTTGTTTAAATCTAAAATTATATAAATTTAAACCCAAATATCTAATTAAAAAAATCATTTAAATAGATTTATATAATTTAATATGCAGGTAATCAGAGCCTTGCTGATTTTAATAAAAAATATATGATGCTTAGTTAACACTGAAACGAAACATTTTGGGATAGTAATATTTTTAAATGTTTTTAAATAAGTCTCATAAGCTCACCTAGGCTGAAATAATCAAAAATACAGTAATATTGTAAAATATAATCATAATTTAAAATAACTACACACATCCTTTTAGATATTATTTTATGAATTATTTTAATATGTTTTAAATTTATTCTTATGATGCAAAATTTAATTTTCATTAATTTCATTGTAAACCCTTATACATGGTTTCTTTTTTCAGGATAATTTGATGAATAGAAAGGTCAGAAGCACGGACCCCAAACACAATAGGACCACACAATATGCTTTCTTGTTGTTTTTTTGACTAAAGCGGTAATACAATTGCTGTTATATGAGATATCAGCACACATGGAATGCCATAAAAAAAATATATATTTTTTTTGGTTTAATTTAATATTGCAAATTGTTTCTGGTAAATAACATGTCATATGTCTAACATTTAGCCCCTCACACATCTGTGATCTGTTTGATTTGAAGGATTGTGTCTTTAATAATCTGATGGCGGCCGGCGGGAGACAGCAGGAGACCTTCCCCTTTAAACGTGTGTGCTGAACAAAGAAGTGTGCGCTGAACTCTCTCTCTCATAAGAGACATCTGTCTGCTCCTCACAAGGTCAGAATTAATACATGTTAATTCAGCTCATTAGAGCGCGCTGGCCCCTGGCCAAGCGTCTGCCGGTGGGCCCGGCTTTGATCTTGAATTCGTGCCAGGTTTGGCCTTTGATGTGTCTGAATCACTTGACATTGTGTTTACATTCCTCTACTCCGACAATCAATATTAAGACAAAAGAATACATAAATCAGCTTGAGTAGCTCTGGAGTGCAATGCCAGATTAATAGAGCGGCCGGCCTGATTGTCAGCCTCCGAAAGAGGAGGAACAACGTTGTTTTCGTTTTGCTGATTAACTGAACCTGCCGTTCAGATGTGCTTGTTTGGGATGTGAGAATCTGAGATGGATTTGCGATGGATGAAATTGGCTGTATTGTGTCATGACAGGAACTGCATTAGCCTTCAGGTGCAGCGAGGGGGTGTTTGTAGCCTTTCAAGCTTCATCAATAATTTTCTATAAAGTGAGGCGGAAAACATGACTCTGTTTCACGACTGAATGCTTGAACTTGATGATTCATAGAAACAGTTCACAGGAAGAGCAATGTCAAGTACACAGACAGTTTATATCTTTGACAGTGCTGTGGATTCAGAAGAGACCTCCAAACTCTCATTTTGTTTTTTCACATGAATGAAGTTTCAAATGTCAATCATTTTAGATAAATACATTAAAACTCTCTTATTTAAGCTTGTTTGAGTGCATTCTCAGATGCATCCTGGCATGATTTTCAACAGTATTGAAAGATATATGATAGGGTGACCATACGTCCTCTTTTCCCAGGACATGTCCTCATTTTGGACTTAAAGGAGTCATCGGATGCCCATTTTCCACAAGTTCATATGATTCTTTAGGGTCTTAATGAAAAGTCTATAATATACTTTGGTTAAAATTTCTCAATAGTAGTGTAAAAAACACCCTTTTACCTTGTCAAAATCAGCTCTGCAAAATATCAGCTCATTTTATTGCCTGTTCCTTTGCATGCAAATGAGCTCTGCTCGTCCCTCTCTGTCCAGGATGATGAGACGTGATGTTTACTTTAGCCGCAAAACTTGCCAACTAGCACATTATTAAGAAAGACCATTTGCAAAGATGCAAAAAAACCTTATAGTCAGTTCTGCTGTGGGTGAAGCGGCATCAGGAGCGATTCACAAGAACATAGATGCATATGTAGATCGGGATCGTCGCTTTCCTTTTAAAAACGAAAGTAACGTTAATCCTCTGCATCTTCAGTGGCTCAGATGTCGGGAGTAAATGAGGACTGCTATGTTCATTATTACATCCAACAACGGAACACCTCAGTCGCTCAATTAGAGTCTTCCTCTACACCTGAGTCACACAATGGCGATCGTATTCAGACTGTTTGAGCTCGGTGAGGGCGGGTCTAAGATAAAACGTTCATGTCAATCAACTGTGTTTCGTCACAATGACAAGAAGCTGAGAATGACCTGATTTTAAAAAGGGGATGTTCCTTTTAAAAATTAAAAAAATACCACTGGGTGTATTTTTATGATTGTAGGGTGGTTGTGTACACACACTGCCAACACACATTAATGTTCAAACAACATGTAAATGTGAGTTTTGCATCCGATGACCCCTTTAAATTGTTAAAGCCTTGAGTTATTATTTTGGAATAAATGTAAAATTCCAAAAATTACTAAATTGGCTTTTTTTGTTAAATACAATATTGATCACATTGTTAATGTAAAAAAAAATTAAAAATTCTGATAGTGTAAGTAATGTTTATTTAACCAACAACCCATTTAATTTTATAAATCTGAATCAATTTTTTATTAATATTTCGAATTAATTTGCATTTTTATATTCTGTTCTGTATTCATTTTAATTTGAAAGTTTTAGTAATTTTGCATTTTGTCATTTTCATTTTTTAATATGCCTGTATCACTGTAAAAAACAACAACTACCAGTTTCATCTTAAAAACTTCAGTTTATTTGCTGCCTTAAATGTTTAAGTAATACTTTTAATTTATAGTAAACAGACTAAAAATCGAATTGAATCTCATATACTTACAAAAGGTCAAAAAAGTGTTTAACTTATTTTGATGAAATGAAATAACATAAGTTACCATGATTTATTTATTTCAGTTTAAATTTGAGTTATTTTAAACTAAATGAACATGAACTATGATGCCTTTGCAATAAATGAAATAGAAATATATATATTTTTAATTTCAGTTAATGTTATACATTTATTTTATTTAAGGTAATGCATTTTATTTTTTGGTTTTCATTTTCATTTTAGTTTTTGGTAACTATAAAAACCCTGATCTGAACTGAAAAGGTTTCTCTTCAGCTTTATACATTTAACATTAACAGTAGGTACAAAAAAAAGCATACTATTTTAATCATTTGGATTTAATACAGTGAAAACAAAAATGTGCATTAAAATATATTCTTATAAATATTCTTATAAAATGGAATTTGCATTCATAATAATTAAATCAAAATATGTTTATAATATTGAACATAATGTTTTTCTCAAGCAAAAATGTTAGATTAAATACAATCCAATGCTGGGTGAAATATGAACAAACTCAGTTACTGGGTAGTTATTTTTTATATTATTATGGTAATATTATATATAAAATGTAATTGTATTATAAAAAAAAAACTATTTTATTTATTTTATTATAAAATGTTTAACAATATAAACCCCCAAAATTCATTAAAAATAAATAAAATCAATTATAATTTAAATAGATTTACAATAATATATAATAATAATTAAATATATAAATTTATTTAATTATTAAATAGAATATTGTGTGTGTGTATGTATGTGTGTGTGTGTGTGTGTGTGTGTGTGTATATATATATATATATATATATATATATATATACACACACACACACACACACACACACAAAACTCAGTGACTTGGTAATTTTTTCTATAGCAGTAATCAAAAGGTGAACATTTATTAATAAGAAATGTAAAAAAAAAAGTTTATTATTTAATTATAATTTATTTGGCTTATTCATAAATGTTCATTTATTGAACATATTAAAAAAAAAAATTCCAACCTAAGAAATATGTGACCCTGGACCACAAAACCAATCATAAGGGTCAATTTTTGGAAACTGAGATTTACACACAGATTTTAAACAGTGAATAAACTAACTTTCCATCTATGTACGGTTTGTTAGGATAGGACAATATTTGGAATAACTATTTTAAAATCTGTAGTTTGAGGGTGCAAAAAAAAAATTAAAAAAAAATTGAGAAAATCATCTTTAAAGTTGTCCAAATAAAGTTCTAACAATGCATATTTTTTTATCAGAAATTAAGTTTTGATATATTTATGGTAGGAAATTTACAAAATATCTTTACTTAATATCCTAATGATTTTTGGCATAGATAATTTTAACACATACAATGTATTTTTGGTTGTTGCTACAAATATACCCATGCTACTTAAGACTGGTTTCGTGGTCCAGGGTCACATGTAGTAATTTTTAAGCAAAAGTTGAGTTCATTTACAAAACAACCTAATCGCTGGGTTTGTCCATATTTCACCCAGAGTATAGAGGTCCTCTGTAAGTGGAAAATCATGTTTGGGGTTCCTTGGCTTTAAAATCCTTTCCATAAGTTGTTCCACCTGTAGGCAACTTCAGATATTCAAAGAGGAAGGTCTCCTGCTGTCTCCCACTGGCCGTGTCTGATTATTAAAGTCTCAATCCTCCAAATATAAGAGATCACAGTGAGAACAGCATTTGTGACGGCCTTTCCATAAGTTGTTCCACCTGTAGGTAACGGGAAAGTCTTGATGGACAGTTACAGTAGATACATTCCTGCTAACATATTCATTGATTGTTTGATCAACACTCTCATTACATTTGGCAGCGTCTCAGCTGGCAGCTCCCACCGAAGACAGGTATCACCTGGCCGCGTGCCCGAGAACGCCTCTTAATGTTTTATTTACGACCATTTGACCTTAAAGAAGGAAACGCAGATGAAGAATAAGAGGGATCGTTTTCAGTACTAAATGTCAGGACTATAATTAGGCCTGGTGGAGTATTTGAGGCTGCAGGGGTTTTGTCTCCAACAGAGGAGTAAAACATTGATTAACATTAACATGATTTGCATGTTGTGCAAGATCTTAACAAATTATTCATGGCAGTCGTTAAGGTCATACAAGATAAAGATTAGGCCGATCGTTTCGCCGCAGAACATATTTACATTGGAAAGATAATCTCACGCACATGGTCTGACAAAAAACAAAGGCATTTTTATTTGGTGGGAGCCAGTTTGGGCCAGAAAACGAAGTCATTTACTCACCCTCATGTTGTAACAAACCCGTATGACTTTCAGCGCGGAGCACAAAAGAAAATGTCAGGCAGAATGTTCACGCTGCGCTTTCACACATAACGAAAGCACAACATGAAAAATCGGCTAAATCTTTGCGCTTTGCAGAAGGCAGAGAAACATACGGGTGCAGCATGAGAGTGAGCAATGATGAGAAAGAAGTTTGATTTTGGCTGAACTATTCCTTTAAGAACAAAGACAGAGGACTTGGAGAAACATAAAGCATTCAAAAATACAGTCCAAACAAAACAAAAACAAGCATTCCATATTACCTGATTGTGATTCATGGTTCTAGAAATGATGTTGTGTGAATAGTCGTAATGAAACAATACAAAACTTAAAAGCAAACAAAATAAAACAAAACAACAAAAATAAAGGAAAAAACTAAACAAAAACAAGCAAGGCAAAACAATAACAAAACAAAAATAACAAAACAAAATAAAAAAACAAACAAACAAGGAAAACAAAACCAAAATAAAATAAAAAGAAAACAAACAAAAACTAAACACACACAAAAATCAAACAAAACAAAAAACATAAAAGCAAACAAAACAAAAACAAGCAAGGCAAAACAAAAAGAAAACAAAAATAACAAAACAAAATAAATAAAACAAAACAAGGAAAACAAAACCAAAATAAAATAAAAGAAAACAAACTAAAAAAAAAAACTAAACACACACAAACTAAACACTAAAAACATAAAAGCAAACGGAACAAAACACCAAAAATAAAACAAAAACAAAACAAAATCAAGCAAAGCAAAACAAAATAAAAAACCCAAAACAAGGAAAACAACACTGAAAGAAAATAAAAAACACAAAAAACAAACAAAAGCAAAACAAAAACAAGCAAAGCAAAACAAAAAGAAAAGAAAAAAAGTTAA
Source organism: Garra rufa (assembly GCF_049309525.1). NCBI lineage: Eukaryota > Metazoa > Chordata > Actinopteri > Cypriniformes > Cyprinidae > Garra > Garra rufa. Next base: position 2,503,292 of record NC_133375.1, on the reverse strand, counting down.
AACAAAACCAAAAGAAAAACAAAACAAAAATCAAACAAAACAAAAAACATAAAAGCAAACAAAACAAAAACAAGCAAGGCAAAACAAAAAGAAAACAAAAATAACAAAACAAAATAAATAAAACAAAACAAGGAAAACAAAACCAAAATAAAATAAAAGAAAACAAACTAAAAAAAAAACTAAACACACACAAACTAAACACTAAAAACATAAAAGCAAACGGAACAAAACACCAAAAATAAAACAAAAACAAAACAAAATCAAGCAAAGCAAAACAAAATAAAAAACCCAAAACAAGGAAAACAACACTGAAAGAAAATAAAAAACACAAAAAACAAACAAAAGCAAAACAAAAACAAGCAAAGCAAAACAAAAAGAAAAGAAAAAAAGTTAAAACAAAACCAAAAGAAAAACAAAACAAAACACCAAAAATAAAACAAAACAAAAAGCAAAACTCTCAATTTAACCTGATTGTGATCATACGATTCTAGACACTATGTTGTGTGAAAAGTCGTAACGAAAAAAAAAAAAAAATTAAAAGCAAACCAAATAAAACTAAACAACAAAAATAAAAGAAAAACAAAACAAACAAAAACAAGCAAATCAAAACAAAAACAAAACCAAAAGAAAAAAAAGAAAAAAAAACTAAACACACACAAGAAACAAGCAAAACAAAACCAAAAGAAAACAAACAGAAAACTAATCAGAAAACACAAACAAAAACAAAATAAAAATGAGAAAAACAGGCAATACAAAACCAAAGAAAACAAACAGAAAACTAAACAGAAAAAACAAATAGAACAAGATAAAATAATGTTGTAACAAACAAAAGAAAATGCCAGGCAGAATGTTCATGCTGCACTTTCACACATAACGAGAGCAGAACATGGAAAATCACCAAAATCTTTGGGCAGAGAAACATACGGGTGCAGCATGAGGGTGAGCAATGATGAGAAAGAAGCTTGATTTTGGCTGAACTATTCCTTTAAAGAACCCAGACAGAGGACTTGGAGAAACATAAAGCATTCCGTTTTGTTATTAAAATTAAAGAGGACATCTGCTCTGAAAGAGACACTAGAAAGCATTATAAATCTACTGGACTGCTCTGCTTTCTAAGATTCGGTCTTCTGTTGGGTTTGTGTTCTTCTCAGGAACACGTTCCAGTCTTATTTGTGATTTTGGCGTGAGTCTGGCCCTCTGTCTGCTCATTCTAGATTCAGAGTCTGTTCTACTCTCTGCTGCTGGAGGAGGAGCTCCAGTCCGTCTCTGGAGAGTCCTGTCAATGCATGCTCTGAGTTCTGAGCTGAACTTCAATCAGTTTCAAAAACACTTCACTCTCTTTAACATTGTGTTCACTTTAGTGATGAGTGAGATGATTAATTAAAATTAATTGACAGATCACATTCATAGTTCTCGATGCATTTGAAGTTTAGTGCAGCCTAATTGAAAGAGGCTTATTCTTAAGAGACAGGGAAAGAGGAAAAGGGTTGTGCTGCATTGAGAAAAAGCTGAATTGGTGATGTAATTTAGACAGAATTACACATATAGGCATGTGAACTTTGACAAATCCATGGTCTTACACTGCCCTCTACAGTTCAGACTATACTTGCACCACATTTAAAAAGAACATAAATATTTATTATTTTTTTAAATGATTAAAATAATCATTAAATAATTATTTGAATATATTTAAAATAAATATTTTAGTAATTATTAATTATTAAACAAATATACTGAAACAGTGCTCTACCAACAATACAGAGTTTTCCACATTTGGCACCATTTTAACTAATGTTTTAATTTTGCATACAGTTGTAAATAAATATTAAATGTAAAACTGATATTGAATCTAATATCTAGATGTTGTATAAAAATAATGTAGAAATAATAATTAATTAATTAATTAATTAATGTAATATGTAAATTGGTTTAGTGCCAATTTAGTCTTTTAAACCCATCTTACCATATTCAGGATGTAGGTGATGCACAGTAAGCACAAAAAGACAAAAAACTAAACAACCAAAATAACACAAAATTAAAAACAAAAGAAAGAAACAATAAACTAAACACACAACAAAATAGTAAAAAGCTAACCAAAATCAAAATAAAACAAAAAAGCAAAACAAAATTAAATAAAACAAACAAAAAACAAATAAAACAAAATAAAAACAAGAAAAGCTAAAGAAAACAAACAAAAAAAAACAAAATAAAACTGAACACACAAAAAACACAAAAGAAAACAACAAAGAAAACATACAAAAACTACATGCACCCAAAAAAACAAACAATCAAATGAAAACTAAAAAATAAATACAAAAAACTAAACAAAAAGACAAAAACAAGCAAAATAACACAAAACTTATACTTAAAAACAAAAGAAACAAACAAAAAACAAATAAACAAAATAAAACCAAAACAAACAAAAGAAAACAAACAACAAACTAACAAAATAAAAAAACAAAAGCAAGCCGAATAAAACCAAAAGAAAATGTATGAGAAAACAAACAATAAACTAAACACAAAACTAAATAAAACTGAACACAAAAACCCCCAAAATAAAACAAAAACACACAAAAAAGTAACAAAATAAAAAACAATCAAACGAAAACTAAAATACTAAATACAAAAAACTACATAAAAAGACAAAACAAGCAAAACTACCTAAATAACACAAAACTAAAACTAAAAGAATCATACAAAACAATTAAACACAGAAAAGCAGACAAAATCTAAATAAAACAAAAAAAGCAATGCAAAACTAAATAAAACAAAAAAGGCAAATAAAACAAAAGAAAAACAAAAAAGCAAAAGAAAACAAACAAAAAACTAAATAAAACTGAACACACAAAAAACAAAATAAAACGACAAATACAAACTAAATGCACCAAAAAACAAACAAAACTACATAAAAAACAAGAAAAAAACCCAAAACAAAACAAGAAAACAAACAAAAATTAAACACACACACACACACACACACACACACACACACACACACACACACACACACACACACACACACACACACACACACACAAAAAAACTAAGCAAAACAAAACCAAAAGGAAACAAAAACTAAACACACAAAAAAACAAAATACACAACATTAAAAAGCTAAACAAAACCAAAAGAAAACACAATGAATCAAGCAAACTAAACACACACACACACACACACACACACACACACACACACACACACACACACACACACACACACACACACACACACACACACACACACACACACACACACACAAAAACTAAGCAAAACAAAACCAAAAGGAAACAAAAACTAAACACACAAAAAAACAAAATACACAACATTAAAAAGCTAAACAAAACCAAAAGAAAACACAATGAATCAAGCAAACTAAACACACACACACACACACACACACACACACACACACACACACACACACACACACACACACACACACACACACACACACACACACACACACACACACACAAAACAAGCAAAACAAAACCAAAAGAAAACAAACAAAGAACAACAAAAAACAGTTTAAACGAAATAAAAAACTAAAACAAACAAAACAAAAAGAACACAGGGGAAAATAAATGCAAATGCCCTGTGTTTGCTAGCCCTCTTTTAAACTTACCTATGCTGCTAACACACATCATTTCACATCATTTATGTACTCATGGAAGCATTCAGTGACATGTAACACCTTACGGATGTGGGTGTTGACATCCTGAAAGTGAGCACTCCTATTAGGAGGACTAGTTCTGGTGAGGGTGAATGTATGGCGAGAGTGGCCTCTGGTGGAAGATGGAATTAGGAAGGACGTTCATGAGATGGAATTCAACTGAATTGGCCACATCCCAAATCATTTTTAACAATATAAAATATAAAAAGCAAAAAGAGGAATTTGGGAGTCCAAACAGTTGTTGGTCCCCATCGACTGCCATAATCTGAAAAAAAAAAAAAAAAAAAAAAATGCTGTGTAAGTCAGTGGGGACCAGAAACTGGGTATATTTGTAGTAATAGCCAACAATACATTGTATGGGTCAAAGTTATCAATTTTTTATGCTAGAAATCATTAGGATATTAAGTAAAGATCATGTTCCATTAAGATATTTAGTAGATTTTCTATGATAAATATATCAAATCTTATATATTGATGAGTAATATGCATTGCTATGAACTTCATTTGGACAACTTTAAAGGTGATTTTCTCAATATTTTGATTGTTTTACACTCTCAGATTCCAGATTTTTAAATAGTTGTGTCTCATCCAAATATAAAATAAAATTGGCCCTTGTGACTGGTTTTATGGTCCAGGGTCACAGTTGTTTTCAGCAGAAGAACAAAACTCATACAGATTTGGAACAACGTTAGGGTAAGTAAATGATGACTGGTTTCATTTTTGGGTGAACTATCCCTTTAAGCATATTTATTCACTTCTATATAGAATACTTATTTTCTCATCTAATTGATGTTGATATTTTCTGAAAGCTCTTGAAAGAAATGTCTGAATGTTTGTCAGTGTGGTTTTATTGTGCATCTTGTATATTTATCAGGGGAAAAAAATATTGTAATTTAGGTTTGGGGGGAATAAATATTTTTGCACTTTAAGATGGTTTAAATGGTTCTAGATGGAAACAAACATAAAAAAAAAAAAAAAAACACATATAGAGAAACACACATTTGTCACTCTGGACCACAAAACCAGTCATAAGTACAGTAGCACGGGTATATTTGTAGCAATAGCCAACAATACATGCCAAAAATCATTATGATATAAAGTAAAGATCATGTTCCATGAAGACATTTTGTAAGTTGTCTATACCATAAATGTATCAAAACTTAATTTTTGATTAGTAATATGCATTGCTAAGATCTTCATTTGTACAACTTTAAAGGCCAAATACACTACAAAAAATGTTTTTCTTACTTAGATTTTTTTGTCTTGTTTCCAGCCAAAATATCTTAAAATTCTTAAATCAAGAAACATTTTCTAGACGAGTAAAAATTATTGTCTTGTTTTCAGAAAAAACAAGTCCAACTTAAGTGCGTTTTGCTTGAAACAAGCAAAATAATCTTGTTTTTTGTTTGAAATAAGATTTTTTTTGCTTACCCCACTGGCAGATTATTTTGCTTGTTCTAAGCAAAAACTCACTTAATTTTGACTTGATTTAAGAATGTTTAGATATTTAGGCTCTAAACAAGACAAAAAATCCAAGTAGCATTTTTTTTTTTTTTTGCAGTGTATTGTCCTATCCTAACAAACCATACATCAATGGAAAGCTGTTTATTCAGCTTTCAGATCTCAATTTCAAAAAATTTACCCTTATGGCTGGTTTGTGGTCCAGGCCCTGCTGAAAAAACAGCATATGCTGGTTAGGTATGTTTTGGTGCTGGGATGCTGGTTTTAGCTGGTATATGCTGGTCCCTTGCTGGTTTTTGCTGGTCCCTTGCTGGTTAATGCTGGTCCTTAGCTGGTTTATGCTGGTCCTTGACCAGCAACATGACCAGCATAAACCAGCAAAGGACCGGCATAAACCAGCAAGGGACCAGCATAAACCCGCAAAGGACCAGCATAAACCAGCATAAACCAGCAAAGGACCAGCATAAACCAGCATAAACCCGCAAAGGACCAGCATAAACCAGCATAAACCCGCAAAGGACCAGCATAAACCAGCATAAACCAGCAAAGGACCAGCATAAACCAGCTAAAACCAGCATCCCAGCACCAAAACATACCTAACCAGCATATGCTGTTTTTTTCAGCAGGGGGGTCACATCTGTGTAATTGGATATTTGACTCAAAACCTGGTAGTTTCTCAAATATATCTCGTGACAACTAGCCCCAGTCTTCCCATATAGTATAAATTAGATGTTCCCCACTATGGGCTCATAAAACGATCATTCATTAAATACAATGAAATTTAAATTGACCGCAATTTTCTTTACGTGGCATATAGTACAGTAGGCCTAGTAGTTGGTGTATTTGGAATTTAACTGAAAATGCTGAAAATTAATTGTAAAAAAGAACCTACAGACCTGAAACGAGTATTTGTGAATTTCATTTCATTTTAATTCTACAATTCTGTATCAGGTGTCATGAATTAAATTGTGTTTAAAGGACATTCTCAATCTCAAAGCAATTCTAAACGACTACTAGTAGATGCGTAACCAGAGTCCAGTCCAGGTTTTGTATCATACCGTGGGGGTTATTGTGTGTAAACACGGAAGTCCCTGTAACGTTACCGGAACGCGTTGGCTTTCCTGACAACGTAGGCGCTTTGTCAAACTCTTGTCAGTCTTGTCACTGTAGTCACTGTCTGAAGCCACGATGCGCCTAACGACGCTGTTCATTGTTGCCCTCTGCTTGTATCAAGGTAAGTTAACGTATTCAACTAATTCTTCTGTTAGTCAGATGATGCTTGTGGGATTGGGAGACGAATATAGATGGATAAATCTCATGACATGTTTATTTTTAAATCCGTGTCCTCGTGCGCACTGCATTTGGATATAAGAAGAAAATCAATACTATTATTCAACATGTTGTTGGCTAATTATTGAGCTAAAGTGCGACATTTCCCCCACTTTTGCACTGCGTGACACAGTTTTGGGGACTGAGGTGATAGAGAGTGTCTGGATCAACCACATTCCTGCTTTTGACATTTACGTAGATAGGAGTGACTTGCTGCTTGAGGGCGCCATTGTTTACATGTTGCCATATGCTGAATCTAAATAGGCAAATATATACAGACAGAATAAAAAATAAAGCGAAAACCAACATGAAGTGTCTTAATAAGGTGTTAGAAGAGCTTAAACACGCTCTACTGTAGAAATGGGACACAGAATGGTGTGTTATGCCCAAGATTGTATTGTGATGTTTCTGTTTTGTGATTTTTCCAGTTTGCTCAAATCCACTGCCGAGTGGTGGTCCAGAAGAAATCCCTGAGGCGGTTGTGGCTACAACTGTTTCAACAAACGCAAATGGCCCAAACAGTAATGACGCAGACGTGTCAAAAAAGCATGAAACAGAGGACAAAGATATAGCTGCTGAAAATCCTCAAGAAACTGCTCAAGGCAGTGATAATGAGGCAAAAGGTAAAGAGAGTCAAACACAAACTGACCCTAACAAAGAAAAAAATAAATTAAATATTGACGAAAAAGAAAAGCCGCCCACTCCTTCCCAAACTGAAACAGATGATCAACAAAGCAACAGTGACGTAGGTGCACCAAAATTAGATGGCGAGGTTAAAGAGAAGACGACCATCGCTCAACAAAATGAAGGCGGTGATGAACAAGCAAACTCTAAACCTAAGGAAGATGGTGTAGAAAAACCAACTGATGATAAAATGCCTCCAGAGGAGAATAAAGACGGTGCAGATGAACAAAGTGGTGAAAAAGGTGAAAAGAAGCCAGCTGACCAAAACAAAGAGGTTGATGAGAACCCTCAACCTCCTGAAGAGGCTGGAGAAGAAACGGATGTCAAGAGCGAAGAGAAGACACCTGTACCTGAGATCCCTACAGAAGAAGACGAACAAAATGAGGATGGTGGTGAGGTTGAAGGTGAGACTGATACTGGTGATGAGACTTTGAATGAACTGGATGCATCTAACGGCAAAGCAGAAAAGAAGAACAACAGCAAGCAACCTTATGAACCAGAGGAGAATGCGGAGAACAGCCACTTCTTTGCCTATCTGGTCTGTGCTGTTATTCTGGTGGCTGTGCTGTATATCGCCAGTCACAACAAGCGCAAGGTTAGTGTTGCGTTTTTTATTGCTGTATTTTAAAGATGTCAAATGCCAGTTAAGTGACAGCTATTTATTTCGCCTTCACTTGTAGATTATTGCCTTCGTTGTTGAGGGCCGGAGATCAAGAGGCGCACGGAGACCCAAGACAACAGATTACCACAAACTCGAGCAGCATGTAAGTAGCGTTACATACAGAGAGTGAGTTAAAGAAGTCCACTTCCAGAACAAAAATTTACAGAGAATTTCCTCACCCCCTTGTCATCCAAGATGTTCTTGTCTTTCTTTCTTCAGTCGTAAAGAAATTATATTTTTTGAGGAAAACATTTCAGGATTTCTCTCCATATAGTGGACTTCTATGGTGCCCCCGAGTTTGAACTTTCAAAATGCAGTTAAAAATAGCTACAAAGGGCTCTACAAAAATGATGTAGGACGACTTTGAAGTTGAAGGAGAAAATGAGATGGGAGTTTTTCAACATACCATAACTGTCTTGAACTGGAATACACAGAGTTGACATAGCTAGATGAGACAAGCATTTGAGGTTAAAAAGTATATAAATTGTCAATTTTTTAGAAAATAACCAATCGTTTCACTAGATAAGACCCTTCTTCCTCAGCTGGGAGCCCTTTGAAGCTGCATTTTGGCTGAAATCGGTCACTTGTTCACAGAGTTAGTATTTTCTTGATGGTGAATGGGACATATATAATGTGCACTATATAGATGATAGGGAACGAGTCAGACAGTGTAAATATTCTTCCCAGAATCGGTGCAGACCATAAAATGTATAGGAGCCATTTGAATTCCCCACAGAATGCTATATTTTATATAATTTTGGCTGTCATACACTGTCAAATATGACTATACTGAGCTCAAAGGCTCTGGCCCAAGCTATGATATAAAAGAAAACGCTATTGGCTATTTAAACAGGAAGCGGGACTGCTTGATATGTCTCACCCTGTCTTTCTGTTTTAGTTGAATAATGCTGCAAGTTTCAAAGACCCAAAGTAGTTTAATAAAGCTTTTATATATTTAACAAAACAAACTGAGTATTTGAAAAACTTTACTCCACTGAATCAGTTATGTTGTGTGACCAACATGCACGAAAAAAGATAAAATAAAAAGAAACTATGATATGATGACTGTATTTCAATGTGAATAAGTCTAAATCTGATAATTTGACCTTTTTATGACATGGTAAGGTTAGTTTAGAAAGTAAAATGCCAAGTGGTGTGTCTTCCCAAAACTTTAGACTGATTTATTTAAAAAAAAAAAAAAATTTTTAAACGTAAATGCATTCTCGCATGTATTCAAGATGTTCAGGGAAAATATGTCATTGTTATGATTATATGTCATTTTTACTTGGTTACACCACATGAAATTGAGAGAATGTGGAATTTAAAAAAATTCTTGATGTTATAAAATGTTTTTAAAATATTGTGAAGCATAAATGTTTTTAAAGACACTCCTAAATGACAATTTCCTGATAATTTACTCACCCTCCATGTCGTCCGAGATGTTGTTGGAACATCAAAGAAATTAAGGTTTTTAAGGAAAACATTCCAGGATTTTCAATGGGGATCAATGGGTTGAAAGTCCAAATTGCAGTTTCAGTGCAGCTTCAAAGGGGCTCTACACAATCCCTGCTGTGGAATAAGGGTCTTATCTAGCAAAATGAATGGCCATTTTCAAAAAAAAAAAAAAAGGTAAAATTCACCCATTACATAATCACGTTTGAAAGGTCACACACGGTTAGTTCTTTGTCTGTGCACTTTGGTTCAAAAAGGTAGGGTTGGGTGAAAAACTCATCAAATTTTTTCCTATAACTTCAAAATTGTTAAACATCATTAGCCCCTTTCACACATCTTTACTGGTAAATTACCGGTAAATTAACGTACCTTTTTAAAAATACCGGTAAATTTGTTCTGGCAAATTTCCAGTAAGGGTAGTTGTAACATTACCAGCAAATTGCCGGAATGATGCTGTGTGTAAACGCAGAATGAAGATACTGGTATGAGCACGTAGAACGCGTTGACGAACAAAGTCTGCTTTGGTCCAAATTGGCCAATCGTAGTGTTCTTATAGAGTTATGTGATTACACAGAGCTGTTAACAAAGCTACACTGCTGGTTTAAATCAGTTTAAATGAGCTGTTTCAAGTGTTGCGCTCAAGACCCAGCCTTCTTTCTCATTCATCAGTGCTGCGGCTCTGCAGTTGGATACTATTTAGAGCAGTGTTTCCCAAACTTTTTTTCTGGGGACCCACATTTTAAAGTCGATAAATCCTTGTGACCCAATAAACATTAGGCCCATATAGTTCAAATATCACGAAGAGAATTTATGCATTAACAAATTATGTATGACCATTTTTAAGGTCATGCTTCCACTTAACTATTTAAAAGAGATACAGATATTTGACAAAGCACTTTTTTTTAAAGTAAAATGCAGATTTGCAGAAAATGCTGTTTAACACAAACACAATATGTATCCGTTATTTTGATTTCAAATCCAAAAGTGCTTTTTTAGCATTGTGATCCTCTTTTACCACAGTTCACTAATACAATAACAGACATGCACGTTTAAACTCAATAAAAAACAACGTATTATTCAATGCACTTGACTTCTAGATTTGTATATTAAGTTGCTCAAGCAAGTTGCAACACATTTTAACACAACATAGGGAGGCTATAGCTTCCTTTTCTAGTTGAAATTGGGCTATCAAAAAATATTTTAATTAAAACTTACCACAGACAGAAACAATCGGCTCTCATGCTGGTTTCGCATTCAATCTTTATTAAAAACAATCCTTTAAAGAACTTTTCTACCTGGACAAGTGCACGTATTATGTTCCCTTTTTCTTTAAAACTGTACTTTTCCTTATTTTAAACCTAGCCAAAAAGCCACGTGTTGACTGTGAAACAGTGGACTTCATTTATATGCATTTATGGGACATTTTCGTGTCAATCCATGTTCATTTTTACAGCGAAAAATGTGCTGTCACTTTAATTCAGCGCATGCAGCACAGCAAAAAATACTCTGCCGAAACGATCACTTCTCTGCTGCAAACGCACTGCTCCTGGGACGTACTGCTGGACAGCAACCGCGTGCAGTGTGAACGCTCCAATCCGTGGGTGCGGAAAAAAATATGCAACGCATACGCACTGCAGACGAAGTTTGTGTGAAACAGGCGATGCAGAGCGCAGCTAAAGAACAACAACAAAAAAGAAAGAAGAAGAAGAAAACGACGAGCTCCCTCGTGCGGCTAATAGGTGAACTACACATAAATTTTAATCAAGAGTATATAGCGCACTGAAAAATAGTGCTCGACTTGGCGACCCATACAAAATCTCCCGCGACCCACTTGCCCGACCCACTCGTCGGGCCGGGCCGGGTTCGGACAGATATTTAGAAAGGATGCTCGGGTTCGGGTCGGGCTCGGTTACATCAGCGCGATAGTGCACCTGTGTTATAACAGCGCTTTTTGCCCCGTGTGCTGTTGACATTTCCGAACGCCTTCCTACAGTTGCTTAATAAAAGCGGGCTTTCCACACAAAAAAGTGCATGTGTCATTAGTATGAGAAAAAAAAAAAGATTTTAACTGTGTCGGGCTGGGATCGGGCTTGGACATAAATATCTTAATGCCTGTCGGGTTCGGGTCTGGCTCGGTTACTGCTCTGTCGGACGCGGGCCGGGCTCGGACAGAAAAATGCAGCCCGATCCGCACTCTAATACTATTATGCGTGTCTTGGGTTTATAAGTGCAAAAAACGCGTTCTGTTTGATCATCCCCTCATGCCAGTCACTATACTTTGTTAAATTGCACAGATACTGAAACTAATGCATAAACGAATTTACCGGCATTTTGGTGATGTTGTGTGAATGGTATCTTACTGTTAAAAAGCCTGAACGCCGTTGCGTGTGTGAACAGTATATTTCTGTATTTACAGGTAAAGTCGTACTGGTAATTTTCTGGCAGTTTACTGGGATTACTGTGTGAAAAGGGCTATTGTTTTACCTTTTTTTGTAAGGGGCATTTGACTTTCTTTGCACGTTCGTTTTGTAAACACTGGGTTGGTACTTCTGCCTATGTCATGCATGCGTGACCTTTTTCAACATGATTACGTGATGTGTGAAGTCGAGCTAGTGCAAGATGAGCATTTGTGGTTAAAAAGTATATAAATTAGTTTTTTTTTTTTCTAGAAAATGGCTAATTTTGCTAGATAAGAGCCTTATTCCTCAGCTGGGATCATGTAGAGCCTTTTGAAACTGCAATTTGCACTTCCAATCAGTGGATCCCCATTGAAGTCCAAAAAACCTGGAATATTTTCCTCAAAAACCTTCATTTCTTTTTGACTGAAGAAAAAAAGACATGAACATCTCGCTAGTAATGTAACCTATGTAACCCAACTAGGAACTGCAGCATAGTACGTGATCGAATTTGCTTATGCAGCTATAGCAGCTTTTCCACCGTTGAGTCAAACTGTTAAGGATTAGTTCACTTTCAGAACAAAAATTTACAGATAATGTACTCACCTCATTGTCATCCAAGATGTTCATGTCTTCCTTTCTTCAGTCGTAAAGACATCGTTTTTGGAGGAAAACATTTCAGGATTTCTCTCCATATAATAAATATGTATGGTGCCCAAAACTTCCAAAATGCAGTTTAAACGCAGCTTCAAATGGCTCTAAATGATCCCAGATGACGAAAAAGCGTCTTGTCTAGCGAATTTTGACGTTTTTGAAGTTGAAGATGAAAACGAGATGTTTTTCAACACACCCTAACTGTATTGACCCGGATTACACAGACTATTCATGCGCATCGCAGAGAGGTTAAAAAGTATACAAATTGTCAATTTGTTTCGAAAATAACCAATTGTTTCGCTAGATAAGACATTCTTCCTCGGCTGGGATCGTCTAGAGCCCTTTAAAGCTGCGTTTAAACTGCATTTTGGAAGTTCAAACTTATGAACTATATGAATGTTTTCCTCAAAAAACATAATTTCTTTACGACTGAAAGAAAGACATGAACATCTTGGATGGAAAGGGGTGAGAACATTATCTGTACATTTTTGTTCTGGAAGTGAACTAGTCATTTAACCAGTCCATTCCGGAATCTAACTGTAGCCATTTCCTATCGTACTTAGAAGCGTTCAGCCTGACAGTGGAAAAGCTGCTTACGTTAATCAAATAAAACTGTAATAAAGAAACCATCTGTTGGCACTTTATTGCATTACATTATGTAACAGTTTTTACCTCAGTGGAAATTGTTTCAAGACCAATCAGGCTTTTAATATTGTGTGTTGTATTCTGTTTTCCAGTGAGCAAACCCAGTCAGATGAGTCAGCGGTGGATGAATCGAAGCATTTGAACTGTGATTTTGAAACTTGAATTATTCATAATGAGACGTGTGTCACCACTCATAAACATAGAACAGCTAACGCATACAAAATAATATTAATAATGACAACGTCTCATCCCTCCATAGCATGTCAAGTACGTTGAAACACAATGTCTATCATCGCTCAAAAATTCAGGTTTGGAGTGTTACAAACATATTCGATGCATATTGTAGATGTTGGTTCTGTGGCTTCTCGTTTTATTTGATTTCCGGGCGTTTTGGGTAGAGTTACGTGGTTGTCTTTGTTTATTCTTTTCTCAGTTGATTACTGGGCGAAATGTGTAATACAGAAGGAAACGATGTGTAGATTTTCGAAAGTACACGTTGGCTGCTTTTTCACGATCGTGAATGACGTTTAATGGGAGACGTTTGAAATGTTCTGAGGGCTGCTGGACCATTTATTGAAGCTGATTGCACACATTTACGGCACACGTGAATTCTTTCTTCAGGTGTGGATTAGAAAAGGAGCGGGCTTTTGTTGCTATGTTAAAGATGAACTCTGTGAATGCTAAATCAGCTTTGAAGGGCTTAACAATAAGATTTTATTAGCTAGTCCAGTCAGACCGGTTGTTCAGACTCATACTTGTTCTTTTCACTGGCCCAACAAGAAAATAATTGAATGTGTTGTAGAAAGCAATGCGTTTAAATGTTTTTGTTAACTATAGCCCTGCTGTGTTTAAAGTTTCTGATCATTGCTAGATTTATTTTTTAATTGCATACAGAGTGTTTTCCATCTACGCTGTGAGTCTGTTTAAATTATGTTTGGACAGCACCTGGACACTTTGAGAAAAAAAAAAATCACTATAGCCCTGATTCTAACAAGTTGCACTTTTCATTCTTATGAATGCTTTGACTCAAGTGACTTTAATGTTGAAAGAAGCCATCCAGTTCTGGAGTCAATCCACTGTTTAGCTGATGAAGAAACCATCCGTTGTTGTTTGCAGCAGTTTGATGCATTTAAAGATTTTGGTTTACGGTACCTAGTGTTATAATTACCCATGCTTGATTTATGAAGCAAGGTTTCTGTGCCAAATCTAAAGGATGCCCACAAACAGATATATATTTATACTCCTATAAAATCCTAAAAATGGGAAACACTGTGGCTGTTTTATTTGGTGCGATGTTGAACACTCCTGTTGTGCCTACTGTGATTCCCGCTGCATTCTCTGTTAAGCCTGTGATTGATGATTTGAAATGTAACCAGTGGCTTTGCACAACTGTTTATTTTGAAATTCAGGACCTATTTTGAAATATTATGTGGGTAAAAATATATGAAGAGGGTTTAACTTACCTATTTACTGTGGTCTTTTAACACTATTGGAACTTTTTCATAAAGTGGTATTCTTTCTAGGTTGAAAAGAAATGGAATAAAGGTTTGCTTTTTCCTCTGACTGGTCTCTTCTTGATCTCCTAAATCAGGGTTATTATTGTAAGCTCAATTCATAAAAAAAAAAAATATATATGTATATGTGTATACACTACCAGTCAAAAGTTTTTGAACAGTAATGCTGTGTTCCAGGCAGGTTTTTGAACTGGTAAATCACGACTTTGTAGCGTTCCAGGCAAGTCACGCCAAACTCCCTGGGCACATTTATGAATTACTATTATTTTTATATTATTATAAATTTGATTGCAAAGTTATATTGTCCTAAGCTCCATTTTTGAGCTTACTTTGGGCTGACTTTGTTGTTTCGCGGGCTATGTTACGTCAGAACTCTTAACTGGGAGTACATCGATCTAGTACGAGTTCACGAGTGGGAAGTCACGGGTTTGACTGCCGTTCCAATGCACTTTCACGGGTAGAAGGTCGGAAAAACACAGGTTAAGGGTTGTCTGGAACGCGGCATCAGATTTTAAAGTCTCTTCTGCTCACCAAGCCTGTATTTATTTGATCTAAAGAAAAGAAAAAGCAGTGACATTGTGAAATATTTTTTTACTTTTTTTAAAAACTGCTTTCTATTTGAATATATTTTAAAATATAATTAATTCCTGTGCTCAAATCTACATTTTCAGCATCATTACTCCAGTCTTCAGTGTCACGTGATCCTTCAGAAATCATAGTAATATGCTTTTCAAGAAACATTTATTAATATTATTATTATTTTTCAATATTCAAGAGTTGAGCACATTTATTTCAGGATTCTTCAATAAATATAAAGATCCAAAGATCAGCATTTATCTGAAATAAAACGCTTTTGTAACATTATACACTATGCCATTTAAAAGCTAATTTCTTCTAAAGGAAATTATAGAAATGAATACTTTTATTATGCTTTAAATTGATAAAAAAGTGATGATAAAGACATTTAGAATTTTACAAAAGATTTTCTATTTCAGATAAATGCTGTTTTTCTGAACTTTCTATTCATCAAAGAAACCTAAAAAAAAATACTCAGCTGTTTTCAACATATTAAAAATGTTTTTGATCAGCAAATCATCATAATAATAATAATAAATGTGTTTTGAGCAGCGAATTAGCATATTAGAATGATTTCTGAAGGATCATGTGACTGGAGTGACGATGCTAAAAATTCAGCTTTGAAATCACAGGAATAAATTACATTTTAAAATATATTTAAATAGTAAAAATATTTCAAAATGTTACTGTTTTTGCTGTGCTTTGGAACAATAAATGCAGGCTTGTTGAGCAGAAGAGACAAAAAAACATATTGTTCAAAAACTTTTGACTGGTAGTGTATGCATCTGAATATATTAGTGCTGTCAAATCGATTAATCAAATCCAAAATAAAAGTTTGTGTTTATATAATATATGTGTGTATATATAAATACACACACATTCATGCATATTTTTAAGTAATACTTATATATGTGTATAATTGATTTATATCATACAAAAATATGAATATATATCACATATATCAAAAACATAAATATACATTGTACACACACACATATGTAAATACAAACTTATTTTGGATGTGATTAATCACGATTAATTGATATAAAACGAAATGTGACAAAAGCCTGCTAAATTAATAAAACTGAACAAAATCCAGTTTAAATGAATACACAAAATGTAAAATAAAATCTAGTTTAAAATATTAACTTAAACTATAACACTGACCTAAACGTCAGCATTCAATTAATAATAAAAAACATCAAATTCAATAAATAACAGATTAACAATGAACTGCATTCTGTCAATTGATAAAATCAGATTTGATCATTAACTTATATACTGACTGCCATATAACAGGCTACTAACATTTAGGGGCCTAAAAGTCTGAAACCAATATTAAAATAGCTACTATTTAGGATTATTTCCTCACAATACAACATTAATCTAACATAATCATCATCATCATCATAGATTTGTTTAAGAATGCTTCCCGGGTAAATGTCCGTAAGTAAACCGTAATAAAGGTCATCGGTTACATATTAACTGACACACCTTGAATCTAATCGATCATGCGATCAGTGAGTGTGAAAACCTTCCTCGTTTCAAAAACACAGCAGCGTCTGTATCAACAGAGGGAGACAAAACTGATCTGAGAGCGGCTCCATACATACCTGCTGTTTGTTTGCGTCATACAGGAAGAGGAAGTGAGTGAATAGTGGAGATTAAAGCGAAAAGGATGGATACACAGCCATATAACGCAATTTAACTCGCCTTTATTTGCGTGAAATACCGTTAAAAGCGATGGGCGAGTTTTCCCAGCTAATGTGATCGTGATCTGAAAGACAGAGACTGTCGTTATTATCACGGTAAGACTTTTGTAAGCTGTATAATTTAACATTAGCCAGCTAGCTGCACATATTGATAACCATCACATATTCACAATTTTTTTTTTTTTTTTAAAAGTAATCAATAAAGGCGGGCCAAGCTGTTAGTTATTTGTGATATGATACAAAATAATGTTAAGTCAGTATTTGAATGTGATATATCACCTCTTTGGAGCTGTAAAACTTTGTGTTTCATCTATTTTAGATTCATTCTGTTAGTATAGTAAAGAGTATTAGTTGTTTACTACTTAGTAGGAATATTATACTCACTAATAAGTAAGAATGTAGCGTTATACATGTTGCTACTTTACCTTTAGGACATATATATAAACGAATCTGCCATTCATTAAGTTGAAGCAGTTGCATAGTAAATATACAGTTTAGGGTCAGAAGTTTACATACACCTTGCAGAATCTATCAGAGATATCATATATAATGCATGTTATTTTTTTATTTAGTACCTGACCTGTATAAGATATTTCACATAAAAGATGTTTACATATAGTCCACAAGAGAAA
This sequence comes from Garra rufa, assembly GCF_049309525.1. Classification (NCBI taxonomy): domain Eukaryota; kingdom Metazoa; phylum Chordata; class Actinopteri; order Cypriniformes; family Cyprinidae; genus Garra; species Garra rufa. The sequence continues at coordinate 2,485,903 of NC_133375.1, read as the reverse complement.
ATAATAATTGAATTGATAAAAAAAGACCCTGTTCAAAAGTTTACATACACTTGATACTTAACACTGTGTTGTTACCTGAATGATCCACAGCTGTGTTTTTTTGTTTAGTGATAGTTGTTCATGAGTCCCTTGTTTGTCCTGAACAGTTAAACCTCCCGCTGTTCTTCAGAAAAATCCTTCAGGCCCCACAAATTCTTTGTTTTTTCAGCATTTTTGTGTGTTTGAACGCTTTCCAACTGACTGGATGATTTTGAGATCTGAGGAACTCATATGTAACAGTTACAGAAGGTTCAAACGCTCACTGATGCTTCAGAAGGAAAAACAACGCATTAAGAGCCGGGGGTGAAAACTTTTGAACAGAATGATGATAGTAAATAGTAAATTTTTCTTATTTAGTACCACCCTTCAGAAACGAAAAACACAACTGTGGATCATTCAGGTAACAACACAGTATTAAGAATCAAGTGTATGCAAACTTCTTTAAAAATGTAATCATATGTATTTTATGTGAAATCTATTATTCAGGTCAGTACTAAAAAAAAAAAAAAATAGCATGCATTTCATAAGATCCCTCTTGTTTTGCTAAAATAATTCACATTTTGCAGATTCCGCAAGGTCTACGTAAACGTCTGTTCTCAACTGTCTGTAACACTGAGTTCATTCATGAAAAAGTGCAAGAGAAATCCAGTTTTGTCTCTTTAATGTTCCTATTTTGTGTCACAGGGTTGAAGGCTTAGATTGAGGACATCGGCCTCATGATGTTGGACCACGCCGATGTGAGTTTGACCCCAGATGAACGGGTGCGGGCCTTGACCAAAACGGGCAGCTCGGTGGACATGAATGAGGCAGTGCCCCTCCGTCGATACTTCCGCTCGGGCATGGAGATGATCCGCATGGCCCACGTGTACGCCAAGGAGGGCAACACAGAGCACGCCTTTGTCCTCTACAACAAATACATCACGTAAGAAGACCTGAATGCACTCTAGCTGCTTCTACTGCATTTTAAAGAGACACTTTAACCAAAAATGAACCTTAATTTCGTTCCAAACCTATGTGTGAAACACAAAAAGTTGATTGTTTCCAGTGTTCTTAAGAATCTATTCCTGTGTTTTCTGCAAATAAAAGAAATTCAAAAAAGTTGGGAACAACATGGGAGTGAATAAATAACGGAACGTTAATTTCTGGGTGGAGTATTTATTAACTCAAAAGGGAGTATCTGTTATGTATGAGTAATATTGGTAATATCCAGTTTACTTGGAACCGGTTTAACTCTGGTTCTTTTTAACCCACCAGGCTTTTCATTGAAAAGCTCCCCAGGCATCCAGAATATAAGCTGTCTAATATTCCTGAGAAGAAGGAGACTTTAAGGGTAACGTAGTCTAGTGAACTCTAGATCCATAATCTCTAATTACCATCATATTGTTAGTTGTCTTAGTTTTGCTGTTGTTCCTCATACAGAAGCTGAAGGAGATCGCTTTTCCTCAAGCAGAGCAGCTAAAGAAACACTTACTGAGGAGATATGAGAAAGAACATGCAGAGTTTGTCAGCAAAAAGGTGAGACGTGAAGAAAAGCTAAACGAATAACATAGTTTTTCTTGATTTTAACATTTTCTTGACAAATTCTTTTAATCATAACATTTTTTCCCCTAAATTACAGCAATTTTATTGTATAATTTTAGAATATACAAAATATATTTTATTTATTTTTATTACCATAGAAATCCCCAGAGAACCCCCAATTCCTAGTTACCATTAAAAAATATATATATATGAAAAATAATAATGCATTGAATAATATGCATTAGTCAATTTTTTCATGATTTTTAACATTTAATTTATTTTGTTCACAAAACATACTATTTTACTGTAATAATGTCCAATGAGACTATTGAAAGTCACAATACAAAGCATTTGTTTATTTTTAAATTTTTGTAACCTTTTCTCATATTAAAGTATTAGTCCAATAACAATTTTCTATATACACTACCAGTCAAAAGTTTTTGAACAGTAGGATTTTTTAAAAGAAATCTCTTCTGTTCACCAAGCCTGCATTTATTTGATCTAAAGTACAGAAAAAACTGTATTTTTCTCTTTTTTTTTTTTACATTTGTACTATTTAAAATAACTGTTTTCTATTTGAATATATTTTAAAATGTAATTTATTCATGTGATTTCAAAGCTGAATTTTTAGCATCATTACTCCAGTCATTTGATCTTTCAGAAATCATTCTAATGTTCTGATTTGCAGCTTTAAAAAAATTATTATGTTGAAAACAGTTGTGTAGAATTACTATAGAAAGGTTTCTTTAAGAATGTATCTGAAATGGAAATCTTTTGTAACATTATACATGTTTTTATCATCACTTTTGATCAATTTGAAGCATCCTTGCTAAATTAAAGTATTAACTTTAATTTAGCAAAAAAAAAAAAAAAAAAAATATAGGCCTACTCATTCTAATCTTTTGAGTGGTATAGTGTATAATGTTTCAAAAGCATTTTATTTCAGATAAATGCTGATCTTTGGACCTATTCATCAAAGAAACCTGAAAAAATATGTTCTCAACTGGTTTAAATTTTGATAATAATATTAATAATAAAAATGTTTCTTGAACAACAAATCAGCATACTAGAATGATTTCTGAAGGATCATGTGACCCTGAAGACTGGAGTAATGATGCTGAAAATTCAGCTTTGATCACAGGAATAAATTACATTTTGAAATGTATTCAAATAAAAAGCAGTTAATTTAAATAGTAAAAAATCACAATATTACAGCTTTTTCTGTATTTTGGTTCAAATAATTCAAGCTTGGAGAGCAGAAGAGACTTCTTTCAAATTTTTTTTTAAAAATCTCACTGTTCAAAACTTTTGACTGGTAGTGTACATTATTGACTTGTGTTTGGTGTGATTCAATTCCAAGATAAATGTGTTTTTATCCACCTTGGTCAACCTAGTGTGTTTTTTTTGTCTACCAGCGTGCAGAAGATCAAGCCCTGCAGCGGGAGTTGTCTCGGAAGCGTGAGCTGGAGGCGGAGAGGAAGCGTGTGGCGGACATGCAGAGGAGGCAGCTGGAGCAGGAGCAGTTCACCATGTTTGAGGAGATGATCCGGCAGCAGGACCGTCAGCGTGGGCATCAGCACGTCAACACACCAGCGGCCCGCCAAGACGACTCACTGCTCATCCCTGGAATCCAGGGTCCCCCTCTGCCCTACCTAGAGTCCCCCACTCCACCTCAGAGTCCACAGTACCCCTCGGCCAATCACAGCACTCCGTCAGCTCCCAGCCCGGCTGCTCCTCCGTCCTTTGACCGCTCACTTAAACCGGGGCACCTCAGCAACAACAGTACGGCTACATCTCAAACCTCAGTAAACATAGAGCAGCGTCTTCAGGTTGTCACAGTGTTTCTCTTTGTGTTTCAGCTACAGTGGTCGACGGTTTACGGCAGATCGCTGTTCCTGCTGAGCTCTGCAGCAAATTTCTGCGACTGGCCAATAACAACACTATAAGAGCCGTGGAAACCTGTGGGATACTCTGTGGGAGTCTGGTATGACTTTGTGACATGATTATTATTGCTTTATTATGATCTCTGCTGGCTGCTACCAATAACAAATTTCAAATCTCTGCTCAAATCCAATGTGATTTGTTAAAGCCTTGTCAGACTAAGATGAATGTTTGGCATGAAAACTTTGCTGCGATAAACATTTTAAAGGAATAGTTCACCCAAAAATTAAAAATGATTCATGATTTACTCATCCTCAAGCCATCCTAGATGTATATGACTTTCTTCTTTCAGACAAATACAATCAGAGTTATATTAAAAAATGTCCTGGTTCTTCCAAGTTTTAAAATGGCAGTGAATGGGTGTTGAGATTTTGAAGTCCAATAAAGTGCATCCATCCATCATAAAAAGTGCTCCACGCAGCTCCAGTAGGTTAATAAAGGCCTTCTGAAGTGAAGCGATGTATTTGTGTAAGAAAAATATCCATGTTTAAAACTATAAACCATAATATTCGCTAACTGTTATACACATGTTGACAAAAGAGTGGCGTTCCAGCAGATGATTGATTCAGAAACATATAGATTGAAAAGAGCCATTGCTTTTCTATTTGTTGGGTATTATTGCATCTGGCTTGTGCATTTTAATTCGCAGAAATCCTACAAAGTATATAATCTCTCAAAAACGCTAATTTTTTTTTTCTGGTCACATCAGTAACGCATGATTATACATAAAACATACTTGTGCATAGATTGATATTTTTCTGATGTTTAGACTCCATCAACAAGGGTTTATTAAAATATAAACAGATTGTTTGGTATATTGGTAACACGTACATTCTCTAAGCATTTATGTGTCACATCCATAACGCTGGATTTGCCCGTAGATCTTTTACATGTCTAAAGCATATAAAGTGAATAAACGAGTCTTAATTAATAAAACCATAAAACCTTTATTTCGCCCTTTCATTCAAGTGCTCAGTCCAAGTCGGAACTGTTTCCTCAGTTCAGTGACTGTTGAAGGAACTGGAGCGCTGAATGAGTTGTCAAAATCCAGCATCTTAGGATCATATACGCTGGTATTTTGGCTCGTTTCAAGTCGGAGTGACTGTTGGGAACGTCAGAAAGTGAGTTTTGATTGAGTAACTTGTAGATCTGTGCTGCTAGCCTCCGGTTTAGTGAACTGGTTCATTCTATAAAATTATATATATATATTTTTTTTTTTTTTTTTTAACCTTCACTCTATATAGAATCTACAGTAACTATTGAAAGTATCATGGAGAACTTGTTTATCACTTTAAATGAGAAGTTCAGAAAATTACAGATAATTTACTGACCCCCTTGTCATCCAAGATGTTCATGTCTTTCTTGCTTTAGTCATAAAGAAATTGTTTTTTGAGAAAAACATTTCAGGATTCCTCTCCATATAGTGGACTTCTATGGTGTCCGTGAATTTGAACTTCCAAAATGTAGTTTAAATGCAGCTTCAAAGGGCTCTAAATTATCCCAGCCGAGGAAAAAGGGTCTTATCTAGCGAAACGATTTTGCAATTTATATACTTTTTAACCTCAAATTCTTGTCTTGTCTAGCTCTGTGATGCACATGCTTACTCTGTGTACTCCTGTTCAATATAGTTAGGGTATGTTAAAAAACTCCCATCTCATTTTCTTCTTTAACTTAAAAATCGTCCTACAGTGCTGTTTTCTTTTTTTTTTTTTTGGTAAAGGTCGTTTGACCACCTTTGCACGTTCACTTTGTAAACACTGGGTCCATACTTCTGCAGTAATATTGGAGGAGAAAATGAGATGGGAGTTTTTCGACATACCCTAACTGTATTGAACAGGAGTACACAAGAGTATGCATGCGCATCGCAGGGATGAGACAAGATGGGTATTTGAGGTTAAAAAGTATATAAATTGCAAACTGATCGTTTCACTAGATAATAGGGCTGGGCAATTTGGCTTAGAATCAAAATCTCGATTAATTGAACATTTTAACCCGATTACGATTAATGAACGATTATTTTATTTATTAATAAAATTATATTTAATTATATTTATATAATATTTTTTTGCCCTCATAGTTCACTGACAAGTTTTGTACAGTAAATATGTTCACATATTACAAGCGAGAGATTTTTGGATGAAGGGTGCATTACTTGATTTTAAAATAATTGAAGGAAACACACTATCTACGATCTGATTATTAATTGAACATCAGTGTTGAACAACTGAAATTAAAGCAAGCATTGCTTAAAACGAAAAGTCACATTTTTCTTAAATTAGTGAAAATAAATAACTTGCACTATTGGAAACAAAATAAATAATTTTCAATGTTTTTCATATTAAAAGTAGAAAATAAGCACTATCTCCTCTAAATAAAATTACCCTTGTATATCCTGTAAATACTTTTTACTGTATAAATACTGTTTAAGCTCTCCATCGACATGTCGGCGGAATAACGGAATGGAGCGCTAGTGTTTTTTAAAGGGAAAGTAATTGAAATAATCTTCCTGGAAAAATTTTAACGATTATAGGTTCTGAATGTCGATTTCGATTATTTTTCGATTAATCGCCCAGCCCTACTAGATAAGACCCTTCTTTCTCGGCTGGGATCGTTTAGAGCCCTTTGAAGCTGCATTTAAACTGCATTTTGGAAGTTCAAATTCACGGACACCATAGAGGTCCACTATATGGAGAGAAATCCTGAAATGTTTTTCTCAAAAAACAATTTCTTTACGACTTAAGCAAGAAAGACATGAACATCTTGGATGACAAGGGGGTCAGTAAATTTTTGTTCTGGAAGTGAGCTTCTCCTTTCATACTTATGAGAACTGTCAGTCACAGAACGTCTTGATATTTTCTTCCTATACACTAATCAGACTAATGCAGATTAAAACAAACAAACAACACCCTTTAATCCAATTTTTGCATAAGCTTTATTAATAGATTGTATTAAGACATCTGAATGGAGAGTGTTTGTGTTTCGGTTGCAGAATAGGAACGCGTTCACGGTGACTCACGTGATCGTGCCGAAGCAGTGTGGAGGTCCAGATTACTGTGACACAGAGAATGAAGAGGAGCTGTTTCTGGTGCAGGACCAGTACAACCTCATTACCCTAGGCTGGATACATGTGAGTAACAACCTTGCATCACATTTCTGACCTTAGTTATATCCTTGATATCCAATAGCATGTAATATTACACAATGATTTTGACTCATTTCAGCTCCCATGATTTATTGTTAAGCTTAATGAGCAAATAAAATGGTAATTTCTAGAGATGCACCAAATGTTCAGCAACCAGAATTATTCGGTTGAAATAGCAAAAAACACTCTTTCGGTGTTCGGCTGAATAAGCGAAAAGGCCGAATAAATTATACCGAACAATGACGTGACGCGATCAAATAGAGGCGTGCAGTAATGCAGCAAACATGTCGGCAGTGTGGAAGCATTTAAAACTGTCCGAGAAAGATGCAAAAATCATTACAAGCACCGACAGCGAGAGACTGTTTAGTATCGCATCGCATGTCTTCCATGAGAAGAGAAAGGGCTAGAACATTATGTTGTCTAATACACACAAATTATATGTATTCTGACTGCACTGCACAAGTCCAAAGCGCGAGGAAAATCTGTGCTGAAACAGCGTGATGAGAATCATTCATGAATCTGCTGCTGTCAGCAAAAAGTAGTACTGATGTCTTCTTGCAGTTTTCCGCCAAAATAAAAGTCAGCATTCATAAATGTTTGTATTGTAATTTTTACTGTTGTTCTGTAACCGGGGGGTATACTTTGCCCCAGTATGTAATTTTGTTCGTCTTCGGCCAAGAATTTTTATTTCGGTGCACCCCTACTCATTTCCCTGAATGTCCGTCAGTACAGTGGATCATAGGCATACAGTTGTCGAACTGCAGTCATTATTCAGATGTGGCTGTCACTCTGCTCCACAGACTCACCCCACTCAGACGGCCTTCCTGTCCAGCGTTGACCTGCACACTCACTGCTCATACCAGATGATGCTGCCGGAGTCCATCGCCATCGTCTGCTCTCCCAAATTCAATGAGTAAGTCCAGCCATGAGAGACTTGAAAGCAGTAACGACACAAGTGAGATGCAGTGGTCCCAAAAATTATTTGGACACTTAATGGGATAGTTTACCCAGAAGTGAAAATTACTGTCGTATGTGCGTTCACGAGAGAGTAATGTTCCAGCAGATGACATAGGATGTAGGTGTGTTTTGTTTTCTTGGCTTATATCAAAATCCGTCAACATTTTTCTGTATTCCACGTTTAGTACTTCTAGTTTGTAACTGGTCAAATGTTTTATTGGGTAGAAATTCCTGAGAAAAAAAAAGTAACATTAGTAAAAATGAATAAATAAAATAATCACAAGCAACTAGAAAACTTACTGGTAAAAAAAAGTGTAAATGCTGAAGAATATTTAGTTATGAATTTCTAGAATTATATAATTATGTTTTAATTATTATTATTTAAAATAAAAACTAAAGACCATTGCTATTTTAAGAGTTTACAAAAAAAGAAATAACTAAAAAACTTTGGAAAAGCTATGGAAATTTCTATATTGATTATAAATTGAATATAATTTAAAAATATTTTATTGTGTAGAAAATACTGAGAAATTACTATTTGGGAGCTTAAAGGATATTGCAAATGACCAAAGAATGTTTTTGTGTGGTCTGTTGTCTGTTTTCTAAAGATGGAAAAGTCATAGAAATTAATCATTTTAAAACCGTATATATTTTTAGGGATTTCGAGGGGGGAAAAAAGGGATATTGCACATGACCAAAAAAAATAGTTGTTTTCTAAAGATAGAAAAGTCATGAAAATCAATAACCCTAAAAAGCCATACTCTATATTTTTAGGGATGTCAAGCACTGAAATGTTTTATTGGGTAGAAATTCCTGAGGAAAAAAGTAACATTAGTAAAAAATAATTAAATAAAATGATCTCAAGCAACTAGAAAACTCACTGGTAAAAAAAAAAGGTGTAAATGCTGAAGAATATTCAGTCTTTTAAACTTCTTGAATTATAGAATTTATTTTAAATATTTATTTATTTATTATTATTATTAAAAGAAAAACTTAACCTTTGCTATTTGACAGTTTTAAAAAGAAATGTTATGAAAAATGACTAGAAAACTTGTTAATTGTGATGTCTAGAGCTGGAAAAGCCATGGAAATTTCTATATTGACTATACATTTTCATTTATGTCAAGCTCTAAAAATATTTTCTTGTGTAAGAATTTCTGAGAAATTGCTGTTTGGGAGCTAAAAAAAGGATATTGCAAATGAACAAAAAACATCTAAAGATGAATAATAATCCTAAAACACATTTCCTATATTTTTAGGCATGTTGAGCTTTAAAGGTGCCATAGAATGGAAAACTGTGTTTAGCTTGGCATAGTTGAATAATAAGAGTTCAGTACATGGACATGACATACTGTGAGTCTCAAACACCACCGTTTCCTCCTTCTTATATGAATCTGGTGTTTGCAAAAGACCACCGAAAAATAGGTCAATTCCAACATAACACTGACTATTACGCAATAGTCCCGATCGTTAATAGTTACACCCCCAACATTTGCATCGCCCAATCATCATTAAAACCACTGAAGAGACATGGTTAGCTTAATGCTAGCAGTAGCCTGTACATAAGATTTTACTTACCACATAAACGGAGAGATGAGTGCACTGATGATGGCCAATGATTTACAGATTCTGAGCATCACTAAAGCATCAAAACTTGTGTGGTACATCCTTCTTGTTATTCTACTTCGCTGCAGTACAACGTTACACAGAGCACATGCATCACAGTAGTGAGAGAAAAAAATGCCGCGGATTCAAAACAGCAGATTCAACAAACCGCATATTAAAAGTGGCTAGAGTTAAATAAATGAAGCGGCCGTAATTAAATATATATTTCCTCTATGTGTTTCCTTACAGCTGTGTGAGCAAGCCACTCACAGCCAATCAGAGCAGAGCTCCTCATTATTATGCAGGAACCTTCCAAATAAGGCAATAACAGAGCATTTCATTCTAGGGACAAATCCTAGGGTTGTAAATGGACCTGTAAAACCGTTTCTGCAGATTTTTTGCCCTTTTCTATGCCATATACCTTCTATGTAGATATCAGAGAACAATTTAAAATATTGTTTCAATGCATTCTATGGCACCTTTAAAATATTCTATTAGTTAGAAATTTCTGAGAAATTGCTATTTGAGAGTTTAAAAAAGAAATGTTATCACGAATGACTAGAAAACTTGATCTCTAGTGCTGGAAAAGCTATGGAAATTTCTATATAAGCTCTACAAATATTTTAGTGGGTAGAGAGTTTCTGAAAAATTGATATTTGGGAGCTACAGACAAACAAAAGTACGGAGCCCCTTACGTCACCTGTAGAAGAAAAATAATTAATCCGTGGGGACGGTTTTGCAATTCGTTCCCTCAGTTTATAAACCGTACTCACGAATTCTTAAGCTGTTCCCTCGGTTTAACAATTCGTGCCCACGGATTAACAAACCGTGCCCACGAATTTCCAATCCGTGCGCTCAGATTTTGTAAACCGTACCCTCGAATTTTGAATCCGTACCCACAAATTCATAATCCGTGCGCACGCTTTCGCAATCCGTTCCCACGGTTTGTAAACTGCTGTCACGGATTTGTGGCCCCGCCCCCAAATTCAACCTGGACACCTGTTTAAGTGCTGGATGAATTGTTTTGCATTTATTAAACTTTATTTCTCAGTAGGCTATATGAGACTATGCAACACTGACAAAACAGAGTTTTTAGCTTTATTTTATATTAATCACCAATAGATTAGATGGTCCTATTGGTTATTAATGTAAAATAAACGCTTAAAAGAAGCCTGTTTTGTAAGTGCGGTCATGGTACCAAAATAAAATAATAAGTGAAGAGCGCTGGTCAAACGGCTTTGTTTTATTTAATAATATTTTTCAAAATGTAAAATTACCTGAATTTAAAAAAAAAAAAAAAAAAAAAAAAAAGAGTTTTGGAGAGGAGAGGGTAAAAAGCAATACAAAACAAATAATGTACAGGTTATGTTGCCATTCCTTTGCTCTCAAACTAAATGCAATGTAATAATAGGCCTTATTTAATAATAACATTAATAGTGCAGCATGCATCTAACTCTGGGTGAAAAGCTTATCATAATCACAAATCCGTGAGAGCAGTTTACAAACTGAGGGAACGGATTGCGAAAGCGTGCGCACGGATTATGATTTTGTGGGTACGGATTCAAAATCTGAGGGTACGGTTTACAAAATCTGAGCGCACGGATTGGAAATTCGTGGGCACGGTTTGTTAAACCGAGGGAACAGTTTAAGAATTCGTGAGTACGGTTTATAAACTGAGGGAACGAATTGCAAAACCGTCCCCACGGATTAATGATTTTTTTTCCTACAGGTGACGTAAGGGGCTCCGTACAAAAGCAATATTGCAAATAACTAAAAAACTAGTTTTCTAAAAATGGAAAAGTCGTGGAAATGAATGTTGATGTGTGCACCTGTACAGGACGGGCTACTTCAGGCTGACAGACTACGGCATGGAGGAGATCTCAACCTGCACTCAGAAAGGCTTTCATCCTCACCCCAAAGAACCTCCTCTTTTTACTGTAAGTGAGGTCACCCTGCACCTGAGCGTTCAGTCATTTGCATGAGTTTTGAAATGGGTTTTATGTGTCATATACGATACATACAGTTATGTTTTTCTCCTCAGGGTGGCAACCACATTAGAATCACAGAAGGCACCGTATCGATGCTAGACCTGCGGTGATCCACCTCTGGTGTTCACACAGCGGTACCATGAAGCTTATTTTTTTAATCTGTCCTTGCTAACTCCTCTGATGGACTCGCTCTCGTGTGGCACCAGCTTTCTCTGGTGGTGGGTTTCTTCGAGACAGACACTCATCTAAAACAAGCACTTTTTGGGAAATATGAAGACACTAACTGGAGCAGCGTCTTTTATGACATCCGTTGGGAGCTCAGGAACACAAACACCTCCACAGGACTGCAGCCTATCCAGGTTTCAATTTGCTTTGTCCTAATGATCTAGTCTAGTGAGCCGTATGCCAATGTTTTGTTGTCCTCCAAGTTTATGTCCTTAGTGACATCACACACACACACACACACACACACACACACACACACACACACACACACACACACACACACACACACACACACACACACTAACATATCAAATCTGTAGAAACTACAGTACATTAAAGCAAAGGGTTTTATAAGCTACTGAGTATCTTTGGTAAGAGCTGAATGGGTCACTCCTGCAGGTCTGCACCTGTCATGAATGCCAGCGATATCATTTTAGTTCATTTTCTGAAATATTTTCTAAATGCAGCTTAATTTTTGATAACAATAATCAGTCCATGTGGTTGAATTCTCTGTTCTGATTGATTGATGTGAGCTGATGGGCCGTTCACACAGAATGCGTTTTTGCATTTAAGAATGTGAGACACATGACAGTGGAATTAAAAGTTTTTTTAAAGGCCAAACTTTCGACCTGAGCATCATGTTTTTTAAAACAGTGTGTCTTGTTAGACGCTGAAAAAGTGTGCAACAGTCAAATGGGTTATGAACACATTTAAAAACATGAGACAGGGCAGTGGGATGAAAAAAAAAAAAAAGAAGCAAAGAATAGAGAACTGTGAACTAGGTTGAACTTGCTTGCTTTTAAAATAATTATTTTCTCAGAATTCCAAGTTTTTATCTTGCAATTCTGAATTTTTTTTCCCCCCCTCAGAATTTACATTTTTACAAGTTTATATCTTGGAATTCTTAGTTTATATCTTGTAATTCTTACATTTTTATCTCACAATTCTGACATTTTCCCCCTCAGAATTCTGACTTTACATCTCACAAGTTTATATCTCACAATTCTGAGTTTATATCTCATAATTCTGAGTTTATCCCATAATTCTGAAGCTTTCCCCTTCAGAATTACGACTTTACTTCTCATAAGTTTATCTCATAATTCTGAGTTTGTATCTCACAATTCTGACGTTTTCCCCCTCAGAATTCTGACTTTACATCTCACAAGTTTATATCTCACAATTCTGACTTTTTCCCCTGAGCTATAAACTCAGAATTGCAAGAAAAAAAAAGAGATAAAAGGAGCAATTAGGTGTTTATGTCATGAGGGGAAAAAAGCTTCCATATTATACAGAACTAGTTTTAACTTGAGTGTTGTGATTTTAGAATTCCGTGTCATGCACAAATAACTGAAAAAACACTCAACACACGAGTACAACAGTCAGATATGTCCACCTAGCTCATATTTACATTTTTAAAAGATGCAATGGAATGCAAAAACATGTTCTTTGTGAATGATTTGTTGATAAAGGTTTTTGTCTGCAAACAGTTGTACAGTTTCATATCAGGGAAAAGAGGAAGCAGCTGAATTAGCAAAATCCCCATTTTGCTTATGTTTTATAAATGAGACATTATATAGATGTATTTGTGGTGAAGGTGATAAAGGCAGAATGATAGACGACGAACCACTGAATTATTAAAACTCAGTGCACACATTGTGCATTGATTCCTTCAATGGTCTGTTGTTCCTTACTGTAACTGACAAAGATCACTACTTACCTGTTATTGATGTATTTGACTGGTAACATTGTGTTCACACAGTTTTCCCTCTTTTAAAGTATGAACTGATAAAGACATCAGTTACACTAAAAAAAACTGTGACAGACAGTCTGCCTCGTTTCTTTATTAATACGCAACTGGTTGCTGTTAGTATGAAATATTAAGAACGGAGACAGCAAGCTGAATCACACAATCAAAACCCTGTGTTAAAGATGGGAACGTTACATAAATTAAGATAAAAAAAATCAACCGTTTTTATGATTTACAGTATTTGTTGATTTAAAGATTTTTTTTGCTGTATGTGCAATAAATCAGTTCATAAGCTGCAGTCGATCCATACTGCGATAAAGAGATTTCATTCAAATGCTTTTTAAGGTTTTGGGCAAGAAATTACTCTGTTCTTTGATCACAGAAAATACTGAAATGTTTCCAGAAGCATCTCAACACACTAATCAAAGTCGATGTCCAGTGTGCTCCAGCACACAAATATCATTTCCTCCTGTCAGAGATCGTCTGGCCTTGCTGCCAGCAGTCGTCTGACGTCAGGCACTGGTTTTTCAACACTAGATTGAGGAGGGTGACATCAGCCCAGCCAGTCCAGATCATCATCGTCACTGTCATCACCAAACAGGGGGGCGGGAGGAGGACGTCCTTTCAGACTCTGAGGACATTCACAGAAGAGCATCAATCAGCTCACTGTTAATTTTAGTTACTGAGCAAAAAAATAGACTAGTAATCTCTGCCACTGTTTTCCTATTATTGATTAAACAAACACCTCACACTAGTGCAGCTCCCAAAACTTACACTATTGGTTCAACAGAACCACACAGTGACAATTCAGTTACAATTCTTTTGTTCCCCCTCACAATTACATCTCGCAAGTTTCTCTCGTAATTCAGAGTTTATATCTCGCAATTCTGACTTTTTTTTTCTCAGAATTCCTACTTTACCTCTCGCAAGTTTAAATCATGGAATTCTTAGTATATGTCAATTCTGAGTTTATATCTCACAAATCTTACTTTTTTCCCCCCTCAGAATTCCGACTTTACATCCTGTAAGCTTGTAAGTTTCTCTCATAATTCTAAGTTTATATCTCACAAATCTGACTTTTTTTCCCCATCAGAATTCTGACTTTACATCTCTCAAGTTTATCTCGTAATTCAGAGTTTATATCTCACAATTCTGACTTTTTTTCTCCTCAGAATTCCTACTTTACATCTCGCAAGTTTAAATCACGGAATTCTTAGTATATGTCAATTCTGAGTTTATATCTTACGAATCTGACTTTTTCCCCTCAGAATTCTGACTTTACGTCTCTCAAGTTTATCTCGTAATTCTAAGTTTATATCCCACAATTCTGACTTTTTTCTCCTCAGAATTCCTACTTTACCTCTCGCAAGTTTAAATCATGGAATTCTTAGTATATGTCAATTCTGAGTTTATATCTCACAAATCTTACTTTTTTTTCCCCCCTCAGAATTCTGACTTTACATCCTGTAAGCTTGTAAGTTTCTCTCGTAATTCTAAGTTTATATCTCACAAATCTGACTTTTTTTCCCCATCAGAATTCTGACTTTACATCTCTCAAGTTTCTCTCGTTATTCTGAGTTTATATCTCACAAATCGGACTTTTTTTCCCCATCAGAATCCTGACTTTACACCTCTCAAGTTTCTCTCGTTATTCTGAGTTTATATCTCACAAATCTGACTTTTTTTCCTCATCAGAATTCTGACTTTACATCTCTCAAGTTTCTCTCGTTATTCTGAGTTTATATCTCACAAACCTGACTTTTTTCCCCATCAGAATTTCCGACTTTACATCTCTCAAGTTTCTCTCGTTATTCTGAGTTTATATCTCACAAACCTGACTTTTTTCCCCATCAGAATTTCCGACTTTACATCTCTCAAGTTTCTCTCGTTATTCTGAGTTTATATCTCACAAACCTGACTTTTTTCCCCATCAGAATTTCCGACTTTACATCTCTCAAGTTTCTCTCGTAATTCAGAGTTTATATCTCACAATTCTGACTTTTTTTTTCTCCTTAGAATTCCTACTTTACATCTCGCAGGTTTAAATCATGAAATTCTTAGTTTATATGTCAATACTATGTTTATATCTCACAAATCTGGCTTTTTTGCCTCAGAATTCTGACTTTACATCTTGCAAATTTATCACGTAATTCAGTTTATATCTCACAATTCTGACTTTTTTTTTTCTCCTTAGAATTCCTATTTTACATCTGGCAAGTTTAAATCATGGAATTCTTAGTTTGTCAATTCTAAGTTTATATCTCACAAATCTGACTTTTTCCCTCAGAATTCCAACTTTACATTTTGCAAGTTTAAATCATGGAATTCTTAGTTTGTCTCGTAATTCTGAGTTTATATCTCACAAATCTGACTTTTTCTCCCTTCAGAATTCCAACTTTACATCTCTAAAGTTTCTCTCGTAATTCAAAGTTTATATTTTACAGTTCTGACTTTTTTCTCAGAATTCCGAGTTTACATTTCACAAGTTTATATCTCGGAATGTTTAGTTTATCTAGTAATTCTGAATTTATATCTCATAATAATGACTTTTTGTCCGTTCAAATTTTCAGTTTACATCTCCCAAGTTTATATCTAACAATTTTGAATTTATATCTCACAGTTCTTACTTTTTCACCTCAGAATTCCCACTTTACATCTCACAAGTTTAAATCATGGAATTCTTAGTTTATATGTCAATTCTGAGGTTGTATCGCCCAAATCTGTTTTTTTTCTCCTCAGAATTCCGACTTTACATCTTGCAAGTTTATCTCGTAATTCTGAGTTTATATCTCACAATTCTGACTTTTTTTCTCCTCAGAATTCCAACTTTACATTTCGCAAGTTTATATCTTGGAATTCTAAGTTTATATGTCAATCCTGAGTTTATATCTCACAAATCTGACTTTTTTCCCCTTCAGAAATCTGACTTTACATCTCTCAAGTTTATCTCGTAATTCTAAGTTTATATCTCACAATTCTGACTTTTTTTTCTCCTCAGAATTCCTACTTTACATCTCACAAGTTTAAATCATGGAATTCTTAGTTTATGTCAGTTCTGAGTTTAAATCTCACAAATCTGACTTTTTCCCCCTTCAGAATTCCAACTTTACATCTCTAAAGTTTCTCTTGTAATTCAAAGTTTATATTTTACAGTTCTGACTTTTTTCTCAGAATTCTGAGTTTACA
Source organism: Garra rufa (assembly GCF_049309525.1). NCBI lineage: Eukaryota > Metazoa > Chordata > Actinopteri > Cypriniformes > Cyprinidae > Garra > Garra rufa. Next base: position 2,469,552 of record NC_133375.1, on the reverse strand, counting down.
TTTCACAAGTTTATATCTCGGAATGTTTAGTTTATCTAGTAATTCTGAATTTATATCTCATAATTCTGACTTTTTGTCCGTTCAAATTTTCAGTTTACATCTCCCAAGTTTATATCTAACAATTTTGAATTTATATCTCACAGTTCTTACTTTTTCACCTCAGAATTCCCACTTTACATCTCACAAGTTTAAATCATGGAATTCTTAGTTTATATGTCAATTCTGAGTTTATATCGCCCAAATCTGCTTTTTTTCTCCTCAGAATACCGACTTTACATCTTGCAAGTTTATCTCGTAATTCTGAGTTTATATCTCACAATTCTGACTTTTTTCCTCCTCAGAATTCCAACTTTACATTTCGCAAGTTTATATCTTGGAATTCTAAGTTTATATGTCAATCCTCAGTTTATATCTCACAAATCTGACTTTTTTCCCCTTCAGAAATCTGACTTTACATCTCTCAAGTTTATCTCGTAATTCTAAGTTTATATCTCACAATTCTGACATTTTTTCTCCTCAGAATTCCTACTTTACATCTCACAAGTTTAAATCATGGAATTCTTAGTTTATGTCAATTCTGAGTTTATATCTTACAAATCTGACTTTTTCCCCTCAGAAATCTGACTTTACGTCTCTCAAGTTTATCTCGTAATTCTAAGTTTATATCCCACAATTCTGACTTTTTTCTCCTCAGAATTCCTACTTTACCTCTCGCAAGTTTAAATCATGGAATTCTTAGTATATGTCAATTCTGAGTTTATATCTCACAAATCTTACTTTTTTCCCCCCTCAGAATTCCGACTTTACATCCTGTAAGCTTGTAAGTTTCTCTCGTAATTCTAAGTTTATATCTCACAAATCTGACTTTTTTTCCCCATCAGAATTCTGACTTTACATCTCTCAAGTTTATCTTGTAATTCAGAGTTTATATCTCACAATTCTGACTTTTTTTCTCCTCAGAATTCCTACTTTACCTCTCGCAAGTTTAAATCATGGAATTCTTAGTATATGTCAATTCCAGTGGTGGAGGAAGTACTTAAGTTTAGTACTTAAGTAAAAGTACAACTACCCTGCAAAATATATACTTAAGTAAAAGTATAATTACTACATCAACATCTTACTTAAGTAAAAGTCCTAAGTACATACTTTTAAATTTACTTTAAAGTATTTTTTTAAGTAAAAGTATTTTAAGTAAAATGTTTGAAACAAATATTATACTGGTGTGATATTTTTGTTATGTTGACATCCGTTTTTCTATAAGTCATAGCACCATGTCATAGCAAGTTAGTAACTTAAATATTAATAACTAGCATTGCATGTCTTACCTCTATATGTTTCTTCAAATTTGAAGGGGAGTTTTTAAACGCTAACAATTCTTTGCGTTGAGGTAGGCACTTGACACATTGAAAACGCCAGGAGTCATTCTTTGAACCTTTAAATTCAAATAACTTGCTTAAATAAGGCCAGGGGTGTCTCTCAGAATCAGAGATACAGGGCACAGGCTCAAGCTCAGTCGACGTTGTTGGCTCTTCGTCCGTGTCCTTTTCTTCGATTTACATCAGTTCCGCTTGTGTTGTTTCAAAACGGGCGCTCACTATTTTTCGGCTTGAGTTCTTTGACCAATCAGATCTCCAATCTGTTTCAACGTGCATTGGCTAGCAACGCCAAAACGTCAGTCGACCAAAAAAATTTTATGCAAGATTCGGAAGGATGTAACGACACGCATTTTAATAATGTAGTGGAGTACAAAGTACAGATAATTGCTGAAAAATCTACTTGAGTAAAAGTAAAAGTATGCATTATTTTTTTTACTTAAGTAAAGTATAGATACGTAAAAATTTACTTAAGTACAGTAACGAAGTACAAATACTTCGTTACATTCCACCACTGGTCAATTCTGAGTTTATATCTCACAAATCTGACCTTTTTCCCCCCTCAGAATTCCGACTTTACATCCTGTAAGCTTGTAAGTTTATCTCGTAATTCTGAGTTTATATCTCACAAACCTGACTTTTTTCCCCATCAGAATTCCGACTTTACATCTCTCAAGTTTCTCTCGTAATTCTGAGTTTATATCTCACAATTCTGACTTTCCCCCTCAGAATTCCAACTTTACATCTTGCAAGTTTATATCTTGGAATTATAAGTTTATATCTCACAGTTCTGACTTTTTTCTCAGAATTCCGAGTTTACATTTCACAAGTTTGAGTTTATATCTAGCAATTTTGAATTTATATCTCCCAGTTCTTACTTTTCCCCTTAGAATTCTGACTTTACATCTTGCAAGTCTCTCTCGTAATTCAGAGTTTCAATTCTGACAATTCTGACTTTCCCCCCCACAGAATTCTAACTCTGCCACTGTTTTCCTATCATTGGTCTAACAAACACCTCACACTAGTCCGGCCCCCAAACTCACACTATTGGTTCAACAGAACCACACAGTGACAATTCAATTTCAATTCTTGTACAGTTCACTATATTAAGCAACAAACAGGGGGAATGTCAATATTAGAAGACAATCTAGACCTTTAATGACTAATGTGAATCACACATAGTTAATCATTAATTAGGTTAATTGTACATTTTTAAAAATGATTGTCTACAAAGAACATTGTGTTTTAGTTTTCACTGACAATCATATAATTGCTTTGTGAGAATGAAGAGCAGAAGATGGCTGTGGACTGTGTGTGTGAGAGAGATCCCTGCTCACCAGCTCCTCCTCCTCTTCATCGGCCGCTGTGGCTGCAGGTGTGGATGTGGGGGGCTGGGAAGGGGTGGGACTCTGGAAAAATGGTTCCTCTCCATTTTCCTCTTCTACCCTCTCAGACGGACTGAGAGAATAGCAGGATGAGCACAGATGAGACGAGAGACAGAGAGAAACAGGACAGAGCGTCTGGATGACACACATGCTCACATTGAGGGTAAAAGCAGGGGTTCTGTTAGTTGATAATCTTAAATTAATTTAGTGTTATACAGTCATGAGACGATTTCTTAGGTTTACCAACAATCATGAAAATGATTGAATTAGATAAACTGTAGCAATGGGATGTGAACAAACAAATTTAATTATTCGCAAGACCACTTGCTGTGAAATCTACTTTGTGACTGTTTCCTGTTTGCACTGCCTAGCACTTGAGGGAAAGACACCGTTTATCTTTTTTCACATAGGAAAGAATCATTTATTACATGAATAAATTCAGTCATTTACTCACTTTCATTTCAATCTAAACTTGTTTGACTTTATTTCTTAAGTGAAACACAGAAAGGAGATATAGTTGAAGTCAAAAATGTACATACACCTTGCAGAATCTGCAAAATGTTAATTATTTTACCAAAATAAGAGGGATCATACAAAATGCATGTTATTTATTTATTTATTTGACCTGAATAAGATATTTCACATAAAAGCCAATTACATATAGTCCACAAGAGAAAATAATAGTTGAATTTATAAAAATGAGCCCGTTCAAAAGTTGACATACACTTGATTCTTATTAATACCTAAATGGTCCACAGCTGTTTTTTTTGTTTTGTTTTTTTGTTTAGTGATGGTTGTTCATGAGTCATTTGTTTGTCCTGAACAGTTAAACTACCTGTCCTTCAGGTCACACAATTTTTTAGGCTTTTCAGCATTTTTGTGTATTTGAACCCTTTTCAACAATGACTGTATGATTTTGAGATCCATCTTTTCACACTGAGGACAACTGAGGGACTCATATGCAACTATTACAGAAGGTTCAAACGCTCACTGATGCTTCAGAAGAAAAAACGATGCATTAAGAGCTGGGGGTTAAAACTTTTGAACAGAATGAAGGTGTGTAAATTTTTTTAGATTTTGCCTAAATATATATATTTTTTCGTTTAGTACTGCCCTTCAGAATCTACAATAAAAAATGTTTTTAGAGAAGACAAAATAAGTTCAATTTACCCTGATCTTCAAATTCAAAAAGTTTTCACCCCCCAGCTTTTAATGCATTGTTTCCTTCTGAAGCATCAAAAGTTTTCATACACCTTGCATAATCTGCAAAATGTTAATTATTTTACCAAAATAAGAGGCATCATATAAATATGTGATGTATCATACATCTTCATTCTGCTCAAAAGTTTTCAACCTCCGGCTCTGAATGCATCGTTTTTCCTTCTGAAGCATCAGTGAGCGTTTGAACCTTCTGTAATAGTTGCATATGAGTCCCTCAGTTGTCCTCAGTGTGAAAAGATGGATCTCAAAATCATACAGTCATTGTTGAAAAGGGTTCAAATACACAAAAATGCTGAAAAGCCTAAAAAATTGTGTGACCTGAAGGACAGGTAGTTTAACTGTTCAGGACAAACAAATGACTCATGAACAACTATCACTAAAAAAAAAAAAAAAAAAAACAGCTGTGGACCATTTAGGTATTAATAAGAATCAAGTGTATGTCAACTTTTGAACGGGCTCATTTTTATAAATTCAACTATTATTTTCTCTTGTGAACTATATGTAAACCAGTGGCGGCTGGTCCATAGGGGGCGCTGGGGCGCCGCCCCACCTCAAGTTAGCCAAGGAAGAAGACTATTAACATGTTAAAAATAAGTTTAATACATATTGCAAAATAATTACGAAATTGCATTATTTTGACATACTATTCGACTGGTAGTTATGTTAGCACCTGTTAAAAATTAAAAAAATCTAAACTGTTTTTCGTTTGTTTGTGTATGCGGGACGCCGGCCAAATGGGTGTCTATTAGGTCTGTAAATTTTTGAAACGCATGTGACTTGAGGCTGAGCTCTGATTGGCTTGTTTCAGATTGTCCTCGGGGCGCAGAGCACAGCGCCCCAGACCCTCCCACTTTAGATCTTAGCCAATCAATCTTGTTTTTTTTTTATTTTGTTCTCATGTGATTGGACCGTTCTCGACTGTCAAATATGTGCAATATCTTTTCCGAGATTAAAGTAAATTTGATTTTATCTTTCACAAGCCGTTCAAATGAAGAAAAAAATAAATAAAATAAACTTACGATTCATGGAGCTTGGATAGAGTTTGCTTGCTAGATGCCATGTAAGTCATGCCTTTTATTGTTTTCATTGTTTGTTATTTCAAAGTCCTGTCACCGAAGCGTTGTGGGCAACTAACTTGCACAGAAAGTAACGTTAACTGTAACAATGCAGTTTAACTCAATCGTCGGGGTACAAGCAAGGGTTCATGTAGATGTCTTTTTTCAAGTAAATTGTGAGTGTTTATGTTAGTATTATTATAAGCACAATATTAAAATAGATATATATAATATAGTGTTCCTTCTTTAATTGGACATACAAATATATTGTCAATAGCATTATAATAACTTATTATATTGGACTATAACTTTATGAAAATTAATTTATATACAATGTTTTATTACAAATCAATTTATTTTCTCTGTCTTTGAGATTTATCCTGTGGCTCCCTCGTGTGGATAACATTAGTATTATGGCCTTTATCTCTGAATCACATTAATATAAATGGCTAATATTTTTTGGGATGATTACAAATGTTTAATGATTACTTTACTGATAATAAAGCCCGTATTAACAGTGTGATTCATTTTGTGTGCGCCCCCCTAAAAATTTTTAGCACCAGCCGCCACTGATGTAAACATCTTTTATGTGAAATATCTCATACAGGTCAGTACTAAATAAGACATTTTGCAGATTCTGCAAGGTGTATGTAAACTTTTGACCTCAACTGTAACTAAAGCTAAAAAGTTAATAAAGAACTATATAAACATTCAAAATGAAAATATAAAAATATAAACTAATTTAAAATAATAGTATCTCAAATATCGTAAAATAACAGTTGTGTGATGTGAAGGTGAGTAAATGCTGATTTTTACTTTTTGGTTTACCCTCTTTAAACGACCTGGGAAATGAATTTCATGTTGTAATAGTGAAGCACATTCAGCATGTTAGCGGTTGAGTACGTACCTGGAGAGCACTGCCGATGTATCGCTGGACTCGTCCTGTACAGCAGGAGGAGGTGGTGGTGGGTTCTTGGGAGGTCCACCTAATGTTATAGGTGTGCTTTCTGGTTCATCTAGAGGTGCTTTAATGCTCTCATCAATCACTTTCACTTCCGGTGTAGGGCTAATGTCCTCAGGGGGCTCTGTGGTCACTTCCTGTTTAAACATGTCACTTTCAGTCTCTTCTTCATGTTTAGTTACTGCACTTTCAGTCTGTTCTTCGTGTTTAGTTTCAGCGGTGCTTTCTCTGATCTCCTGATCTTTCACATTGTGTTCTGCGACTTTCACTTCCTTCTCTTCCACAACTTTCTCTTCACTCTTTTCTTCTACAACTTCCTGTTCACTTGTGTCTTCTTTTCTTTCAAGCTCCTCTGTTTCTTCTGTCTTCTCCTCCTCTGCTGAAACATCTTTCTTCTCTACTTGCAACTGTCCATCTTCTTCCTGCCCTGCAGGATCTGGCTCTCTCTGCTCCTCTTCTTCCTCTCTCTGTCCGTTCATATGCACCTCACGTGTAGGCTGCGCGTCAGTCTCTCTCTCCTCTTCGTTCTCCTCCTCTTCCTCCTCTTCTTTTTCACTGTGTTCAGATGAAGATCTTTCCTTTTTGGTGAGCAGCTGCAGTGTGACATTCTGCGATTGAAGGGAAAAACACACTATGTGACTATTTTTTTCTGCAGAATAAAGTGGTTTCAGATTCTGAGCACAAAGCTCACATTGTGTCAGACAGAGATTTGCCAGACCTTGATAGTGCTGACCAGCACTCGGAGTACAGCACTTCCTGTGTAGGTCTCATTCATATCAAACTCTCCTCTGAGAGACTGAAACACTCCATTCATCACACGCTTGACCTGAAAATAAACACAGCTCAGCTTAGAAAGAGTGATTCATCATGACTATGCTGACTATATGATGCAAATCAAAACATTCATTTTTTTAATAAAAAACGCAATTAAACAGTAATTGTAATTTTAAGAATTTAAAACTATTATTAAACTAGAATTTTAACTATTTTCTATTTTAATGCATTGTAATTTATTCCTAAAGCAGAATTTTCAGCATCATTACTCTAGTCTTCAGTGACATGATTAGGGGTTCAAGTGCATAGCGCTAAAACTCTATTGTAATTGTCAGATTGGCCAAGGATCAGCAATCTCCATGTAAAACTGACCGTGCAGACCGAACCGTAAGTCGTAGAGACTTGAAACTTGGAGAGATGGTAGTACTCCCATCGTCTACAATGTCACCAAGGCTCGTCCCAATTAGCCTGACGGGGGCGCTACAGTGATCAAAAGCACGAAATCGCTCATAACGCCTAAACCGTCAGTCACAGGCTCAAGTGTCTTAAAATTTACGGGTATTTAGCATTTTTTTGAAAAACCTAGTTTTGCGAAACAGTCCTAGGTTTTCGCCCGATCGGATCCAAACCAGTGCAGGAAGATTCTCTGGAGTGTGAATATCAATAATTATCAAAAAAAAGTTAAACTTTCGACTCGCTGTCACAAAGGGACGCCAAAAACATTCAAAAGCAGCAGGGCCGTCTTTACTAAAACAGCTATAACTTTTAAATGAAATAAGATATCTTTGAGCTTGGCCATTTGGTGTTGTTATAAGTTGAAAACACAAGGTCTTGGCCCAAAGTGCTGCAAATGGCTATAAGGACATTAAAAAACATGGTTGCCATAGACAGATGAACTTAGTACCTATTAGACCAGTTTAACGGAAGTCTATCAGAATGAAACTTAGTGGGCCTGTTTGACCCAGGGCCCCAAAGGTCTGTGAGAAATCTGAAAGAAATCAGCCACAATCAGCCATATAGACCTCCTAGTTCCGAACGACTTTACCTCTGGAATCAATGCTATCAAACTGTTTGTTAAATATTTGTGAAGATGTAAAAACCTACTTTTGCAAACTAGTCCTAGGTTTTTTACTCAATCTGGAAAAAAAACACTGCAGTACTATTCTCTGGACTCTCTATGTCAATAATTATTATTTAAAAAAATTAAATTTACCCTTTGGGAAGCTATAATGTGGTAGTTTAGAAAAGGGACCTGTCCAAATATGCCCAAAAGCCTATAAAGCCTAAATGAAAACTTAAAACTTCACAAACCCTGGTGAGCACTGGTGATTTTGAAGTTTTATAGAGATCGGACTACAGTTGGCAAAACATTAAACATTAAAATACATCATATGTCTATGGCAAATTACCTGTTTTGCCAAAAATTATTTTTTCAAAGGTGATTACAGGCTTGCTAGATAATATGTTATGTCTTTTTTCTTATGAGCTTAAAGCGCTTGAACCCCAGTAATCACTACTTGCAGCTATATTTCTTATTATTATCAATGTTGAAAACAGTTTAGCTGCTTCATATTTTTGTAAAAACCATATTAAACCATGAAACCAAATAAAAATGGCAAAAGAACAGCATTTATTTTAAATAAAAATCTTTTGTAAATGTCTTAACCATCACTTTTGGTCTTTGCTAAATATACATTTAGATTTAGTCATTTGGCAGACGCTTTTATCCAAAGCGACTTACAAATGAAGTTGATCTAATACAGCTGGAGTTTATGGGGTAAAGTCTCACCTCTTCTGATGTGTCTGTCTGCGGCTGCTGCTCTGTCAGTTTTCTCTCCAGCTCTGAAATCCGCATCTCCCCCTGCTGCTTCAGCAACGCCGCTCTCTGCTCCAGCGCAGAGCACTGAAACACACGCAAGACCACTGTCAACATGCTACACAAGCTACAGTGCTGCTTGAAAGTTTGTGAACCCTTAGAATTTCTGCATAAATATGACCCGAAACATCATCAGATTTTCATAAAAGTCCAAAGAGAACCCAATCAAACAAGTGAGAGAAAAATATTTTCTGTCATTTATTTATTGAGAAAAATGACCCAGTGTTACATATGTGTGCGTTGCAAAAGTATGTGAATCTCTTTGATTAGCAGTTCATTTAAAGGTGAGTCCATCTGTGCAGATTTGTTTTCAGTCAGTGCAATGACTATCAGATGTCAGTACGTGACCTGTTTTATTTAAAGGACAGGGATCTATCTGAACATGTTTGTGGAAGTGAATCATGTCATGAACAAAGGAGATTACTGAGGACGGAAAAAGAGTTGATGTTGTTCATCAGGCTAGAAAAGGTTGCAAAACCATTTTGAAAGAGTTTGGACTTCACAAATCCACGGTCAGACAGATTGTGTACAAATGGAGGAAATTCAAGTCAGAGGACTATTGGAGAATGGTTTAATGGATGGTTGAAACCAAAATTGGTTGAAACGTATTGGTTTAAATGAGAAGCTATTATTTTCGGACAAAAGAGCACACTGCATTCCATCTTAAGAATCTTATCCCATCTGTGAAACATGGTGGTGGTAGTATCATGGCTTGGGCCTGTTTTGCTGCATCTTGGCGGACAGCCTGCCATCATTGATGGAGCAATGAATTCTGAATTACACCAGCAAATTCTAAAGGAAAATATCAGGACATCGCTTTAAGAACAAAGTCTCAAGAGAACGTGGATCATGCAGCAAGACAACAACCCCAAGCACACGAGTCATTCTACCAAAGAATGTTTAAAGAAGAACAAAGTTAATGTTTTGGAATGACTGAGTCAAAGTTCAGACCTTAATCCAATTAAAATGTTGTGGACGCACCTAAGTAAGCAGTTCATAGGAGGAAACCCACCAGCATCACAGAGTTTAAGTGGTTCTGCACTGAGGAATGGGCCAAAACCCCTACATGTTATTGTGCGGGACTGATCAGCATTTACAAGAAACTTTACCTTCAGTTACTGCAGCAAAAGGGGCTCACACCAGATACTGAAAGCAAAGATTCACATACTTTTGCAATGCACGGATATGTAACACTGGATCAATTTTGTCAATAAATACATGACAAAGAAAATATTCTTCTCTCACTTGTTTAATTGGATTCTCTTTGTCTACTTTCAGGACTTCATACTATAGCGAGACTTTGCAGATGTAAATGCAGAGTGGTAAAGCCTGAGGCTCATCTTAATACAAAAATATAGAAAGAGTTTTTGCAAACTGACTGGAAAATCGATGAATCTGTTTTTTCTCAATGTTTTACCTTTTCTCTCAAGGCCTGTAGCTCTTCTTTCTGGTCCTGCTGCTGAAGTAAAAGGTGTTCTTCTGATTCACGGGACTGTTTGAGTGTATTGAACTATAGCCATGACAAAAAAAAAACTGTTAGTTTGATTAGTTAAGTGATTGTTCAGCAGATTAAGAAAAAGAAAAAAATGTTACATTTTACAATTTTTTTTGCTATGTTTGTGAGTTAAAAGTAAAAGTATTATAAACAGGTGTAAATTTGATGAAATCCTCAAATCCAAAATATCAGTACAACCTTTTCATCACATACAGTTATTTCCCACAAAATAAGATTACTTTTCAAACTATATAAATGTATCACTTATCCAAAAACAAAAGCAGTCAAATGTCAGAAGTATTCAAAATGTATCACTTAACTTACAATCTACAAATGAGTGAAAAATTTGTTCAAATACTCATTTTCATGTCAGATTTAAGACATTTACCCCCGGTTTCACAAACAAGGCTCAAGCCTAGTCCTAGACTAAAATGTAAGTCTGAGCTGTTTCAACTAAAAGAAACTTGCACTGACTGATCTAAAAATATATCAGTGCCTTTGTTTTGTCTCAAGATGCACACCAGTAATATTTTTTTCTAAGCACGTTTATAAAAATTACTTAAATGTCCTAATTGAACTATGGGTTAATCCTGGCTTAATCTAAGCCCTGTCTGTGAAACCGGGCCATAATGTAACAACTTAAAGTATATAAACTGCCGTTCAAAGGTTTGGGATCAGTAAGATTTTTAATGTTTTTTTTTAAAAAGGGTTTTCTGTTCATCAAGGCTGCGATTATTTAAATAAAAATACAGAAAAAAACTATAATATTATGAAATATTATTGCAATTTAAAACAGTTGCTTTCTATTTTAATATTCTTTCAAATAGAATTCCTTACATCAATCATTACTCCAGTGTCACATGATCCTTCAGAACTCATTCTAATATGGTGATTTATTATCAGCGTTGGAAACAGTCATGCTGCTAGTACTTTTTTGGAACCTGTGATACTTTTTTAGAATTCTTTGAGCATTTATTTAAAACAGAAATCTTTTGTTATACACTACCATTCAAAGAAAGAAATTAATACTTTTTTTTTTTTACCAAGGATGTGCTAAATTGATAAAAGGTGATAGTAAAGACTTTCTATTTTTTTAATACAAGCTGTTCTTTTAAACTTTTTATTCATCAAAGAATCCTGAAAAAAGTATCACTTTTTCCAAAATTAGTGCAAAACAGGCACTACTTTTGGAATCAGCACTCCAAAACAATTAAGAAACAAGTACTGTATTTCATTCAACACATGATGCAGGTTGGGTGTAGTATATATGTGTACCTTGTCCTGTAGTTGTGTGAGTTTGAGCTGCAGTGCGTCTCTGTTCTCTGTGACTTCAGTCATCTGTCTTCTCTGCTGTTCACGTGCCGCTGCCAAAGCCTGATCACACTTCACCTGCCACTCCTGCTCCAGATCAGCCTGCAGCTGAGACAACTACACACACACAGGCACAAAAATAACGCTACTGACTTGAAGCTACAATAAAACAATATATTGAATGTCAACAGCTTTATACATACAGTTACTGTTATGAACAGGTAAGGAAAGTCAACTAGTGGCCATGAATTCAGCATGGGTCTATTCTTGTCATTATGTGCAAACACATTTACCTGTTCAGCTGCAGCCTGGTCGGTGCTCGTTCTGGCTTTACGTAATTGGCTCCTGAGGTTGTCTAACTCCTGCTGACCCGCCCTCCTCATCTCTTCCAGTTCCTCATCGCAGCGCTGTCTCTCCAACTGCCACTTCCTCTTTCTCTCAGAGAGAGTCTGAATCACAGTTCAACACACAATATTGTCCAAATGAGGATTCAGTCTTTTTTTTTCCACACGGACATAGGTGTATTACTCACTCGTTCCAGACTGTCTTTCTCTGTTTTCATGTCTTGTAGCTCTTCCTCCATGTTGTTGAGTTTGATCTCCAGTTCCTTTCGTTTCTGTTTCTCCGTCTTGTATTGACTTTGCACTCTTTCTGCTGTCTCTTTCAGCTCTGAAACAAACAGACGGACACATACATAAAGCCTTAACCAGGTGTTTGCTTTGCAATTTTCTACTGCCCAGTAAGCAAAATAAAACAAACAAAAAAGGAAAAAGCAAAACTAAACTAAATAAACACAAAACAACTAAAAAAACAAAACAAACATGAAACTGAAAGCAAAAATGGTGCCGAACCAAAAAACAACAAGAAAACAGAACAAAATAAAACAGAACACAAAAAAATGAACAACTAAAAAAATATATAAACAAAACAAAAACCAAAACAATCAGCATACTTGTGTTCATTTGTTTTTCGTTTTTTAAACCCAGAAATGAAATGCGGTTTCTTCTTTTCCCTACTGAAAGCAAAAATGGTGCTGAATAAAATAAAATAAATAAATAAAAAAGTGCAGAAAACAAAACAAAAGAAAAAATTAACACAAAAGAAAAAAAAAACAAGAAAACAAAACAAGAAAATCTAATGAAAAAAGAAACAAAACTAAAATCTAAAGAAAAAACTAAAACAAGAAACAAACAAAAAAACTAAAACAAGAAAAAAAAAACAACAACAACATGAAACTGAAAGCAAAAATGGTGCCAAAAAAATCAAACATAAACACAAAAGAAAAAAACAGAAACAAGGAAAACAAAAGAAAAAAAAAACTAAATAAACAAGAAACATCCAAATATAAAAACAAACATAAAAACCCAAACAAACATGAACTTTAAAAACAAGAAAAAAAATACAAAAAACTGAAAATAAAACAAAATCCAAAATGGACAAAAAAAAAAAAAAAACAGAAAAAGGAAAAACTAAAACAAGAAACAACATTTAACTGAAAGGGAAAAAAACGGTAAAAAAAGAGATAAAAATAGAAAACAAAACAAAATCAAAATGGAACACAAAAAAAGAAGGAAAACAAAAGAAAAAAAACTAAAACAAGAAACATCTAAAATACAAAACAAACAAAAAGAAAGCCAAAACAAACATGAAATTTAAAAACAAGAAAAAAATAAATAAAACTAAATCCAAAATGGACACAAAAGAAAACAAAAAAAAGAAAAACAAACAGAAAGGAAAATGAAATAAAAACAACAAACAAGAAACAACATTAAACTGAGAGCAAAAAAAAGATAAAAACAGAAAACAAAACAAAATCAAAAATGAACACAGTTAAAAAAAAAAACAGAAAAAACAAAAATCAAAAAAGAAAAAAACAAGAAAAATAACTATATAATCATGAAACAACTAAAAAAAGCAAAAAAAAAAATTGTAATGCATTTTTAAAAATACTGAAAAACAATAAGGATGGTAATGATGAAAAAATAATGTAAAAATGTTTATTGTAAATATATTATACATATATAAACATATTAATGTTTAATACATATTTCCCTGGAGTGAGATTTTAGAACAATGAGATTTCGCTGCAAGGAAGCTAGAAACCAAGTGATCAAGAGATCATCTCACAGTGAATCAGTGTTTGACTCATGGTTAGTGCTGCTCACCCAGTATCTGAGCCTCCAGTGTCGTGACTTGTGTGCTGCGCTGCTGACCATCCTGCAAGGCCGAGTTGAGTTTGGTCTGCAGAGCTGCGGCCTGCTGCTGCTGAGAGCTCAACTCCAGCTGCAGCTCCGACACGCGCGCCGTGGACGACGCCAACTCCTCTGTCAAACGTGCCTTACAGAGAGATACAGAGAGACCACATTAAACCAGTGTATTCACAATTCAGGTTACACTACTCTGACGAAATGATGATGGGACTGTAATGAAAAGAAAAATGACAAAATACATAAAATATGGTGGTAGAACTATCTATCTCTGCTGAGAGCTGAATGCTGATTGGTTAGTGAGTGGTGCCTGGTAAAACAAAGAGTGAAAACACACAAAGAGAAATGGGAAATGCTTTATTAAAAATAAACGATGGGAGAGAGCGCGTGAAGACTATGAAGAAACGGATGAGGCGGGACAGCGCTTTTGCTCACCTGATCCCAACTCAATTCCTGTGGCAGTGCATGCTGGGAAAAGAGAGCAGTCACCACTAAAGGCTCTCAGCCAATCAGAGCAGTGTTATTTAACCAATCAGAGCAGAGATACAAGGCTTAGCAGGAAATTAAGTGTTAACAGTAGAGATATTTAAGATCAGATTCTTCTGTAATGTTAAAAAGTCTGTTTGCTGGAGTGGAGAGTGTGCAAAGACAAAGAGAGTCGATTTTGTGGTAAAACATGAATTCAGGGAAAACATTCTACTAAATCTCCTTTAGAAAGACCATGAAGGCTTTTCCAAATGGTTGGACCCCAAAAACTAAGGCAGAATCACATGTTTCTTAAAAAAAAAAAATAATAATTTAAATACTGATACAACTAAAATTTTGTGTTAGTGACAATAAGAGAAATTACCTATACATATTTTTGTGCTTAATTATTAGATTTTCAGTTGTGGTCACTAATTCACACAGCAATGGTGACATCAGCAAAGAAATACTCATAATTTTGCTTTGTTAAAAAACACAGTAACAATTTTATAGTATACATTTTAAATGTTACAGATTTTTATTTCATGCATGTGAAATGTAATAATATTAAGATTTTTTTTTATATATAATTAAGAATTCAATATAATTACAACTATTTAATTTTCCTTTTTTTTGTTACATTTTATAACAGTATCACCAACATTATCCATTAAACCATTAACTGTTTAAAAAGTGCAATTCCAGTAAAATAATTTATTTATTTACTGATAAAATCAGGCATTATGAGGACTAGCAAATATTTTCTTTAATATACACTGCCGTTCAAAAGGTTAGAATACAGAAAATACAGAATAAAAAAATAAAAAAATAAATAGCAACATTGTGAAAATGTATTACAATTTATAAGAATGGTTGTCTATTTAAATATACTTTAAAATAATTTACTTCTGTGATGTAAAGCTGAATTTTATCAGCCATTAGTCCATTCTTCATCCTGATGCAGATATGCTGATTTATAATCAATGTTGGAAACAGTTGTGTTGCTTAATATTTTTGGAACCTGTAATACTTTTTTCCCAGGATTCTTTGATGAATAAAACATTTAAAAGAACAGCATTTATTCAAAACATAAATGTTTTCTAACAATACAGTCTTTTACGATCACTTTTTACAAACTTTTGAAGGGCAGCGTATGTAATATTCGTAAATATATAATGGATTGCTTGCACAACTACTCTTACAGCTTTTGGAATAGAACAGGTTGGAAAATGCAATTTGTGAATTAATAATTTAGAGAGATCACTTGGAAATATTAAATATTATTCTCTCAAACAGACCTCAAATGGTCTCATATCCGAACATTTCTATCCTTTCAAACACTTATAAACCTGATAATATCAAAATCCCAGTGCGTTATATGTCCTGTCTATTATATTGCTTACCCACTCCTTGGGTTAACACTTTGTGCAAAATGTGGAACTTAATTTTAACTGCTCTACTACAAGATACACAATTTTGTATGGTCCTGTCAAGCAGACAAAATGTAAACATGATGAATAGGACATGTGGCTTTGCATGGTTAAAAAAAATACTGCTGTTATCACCTAGGGTGTACTCACTTTTGTTGCCAGATGTTATATGCCAGCTGACAATAATGGCTGTATGTTGAGTTATTTTCAGGGGACAGTAAATCTATACTGCTATACAAGCTGCACATTGACTACTCTAAAATATTTCCAAGTTTCATTTCTGTAGTATTGTCCCTTGAGAAGATATGCTAAAATGGTTGCTGAAATATGAGGGGTGTACTCACTTTTGTGAGATACTGTAAGTAATTTATAAGCTTCTGTGATTATGATGTAGGTATCAGCCCATGTAGGCAGTATAAAGCGTGGCAGCTCACCAGGTCTTGAAACAGAGCTGTTCTGGTGTCACTGTGTGTGTGTGTGTGTGTGTGTGTGTAATGGATTAAACAGTTTAGAGTTACCTTGTCTTGTTCTGCCTGCAGTATTCTGGCCTGATTCTGTTCACTGCTGTTCTTCAGAGAGTCGTTTCTCTGCTCCATCAGCTGATTACTCTGCTCCACATACCTACACGAACACAAACACCCTCGAGTCACAATGGGCCTCATTTATGAAACAAACATACGACAGAAAATTGGGCTTATAGCCGTTTCTAAGAATGTATTAATATGGACGTGAGTGGTGGCTACGATCAAATCTCATGTCAGGTCTGAGCTTGTGTACGCAAGTTTTTGAGGTAGCCTTAATTTGCGTGTAGCATAAAGAATTCTCGAAAATTATATAATGACAGCATTGTTAATTTAGATTATTTTCCTGGCCGACAAAAGAAGCTTTTTTATTCTTTAGGGCTTTAGATTTATATGCGCAAATGGCAGCATAAACCTTGAGGATTTATACATCGTTGATGGGGATAAAAAGACAGAAGATACAGAACAAAAAGATAGTAAGTAGTAGGGTTGTATACCGGTACTACGGTAGTATCGCGATACTAAAGCTTACAAATACCCGCGGTGCCATTGCATTTTTTAAACGGTAGTATCGCCCATACGGTAGCACCGTAAGATATGTTGCATGCACGGCAGGAACACTGTTTAAAACGTTCATGCACGCCAGCAGAAACATTACAAGTTGACTGCCAAAATGCCTTTCTGCTGTGCGTTGTGTAGTACAGTCTGTGTATACGCTATATGTGCTATTCAGTGTTTCCCGACGCTTCAGCTCAGTTTGAAATGAGAAGTTGCGCGCGCAAGTCGTTGTTCACGCTGCAGTTTATCAGAAGAGAGGGTCTGATTCAGACCGTCTGGTGTTATTTAAAAAGTAGCAGCTCAAGAATCAATTATTCAACATCAAAATATTTTACTAGAAAGAATTTTCGTATTTTTATTCATTTGCCCACTTTTAGAAAAAGTGTAATAATTCGTTTCTGGAAGCATCTTTGCGATCATGAATGCAATTCCATTCATGAACATAGTGGTTTTGCACTTAGTTCTTATCAATCGTTATATTTTTTATATTTTTTTAACATTATAAATGAATACGTTTTAATATACAAGCTGCTAACTTGGAAATTTTAAGATATGGGCCATATCTTAATGGCAGCAAAAATGCTCGTGACAGTTCAGCAATATGACACGAGCGAGATGTTTTTGTTTCGTTTCTGTGTTTGAATCCGAATCCGAGTTGGTTTGGGCGAATCACTGATTCACTAAGCCATTCATGAAAACAGTCATTTGATTCACTCTTGAAAGATTCAGCCGTTTTTGAAAGAATCGTTTGAACGACTCAGTTATTTAATCATGAACACTGCTGCCACCTGCTGGCGGTTTTAAGTTTCCCATCATATACATTATTTTCAAACATATTTCTATATTCAGAGTTTTGCATTTAAAACATTAATCTTATAACATTATTTATGCAATTATAAGTACAATCTAAATGTCATGAGTTTTGTTTACATGATTTCCTGGATAACAATAGCCAGTCATTCATTCACATTAATGAAGTATTCAGAGAAAAATCTTGCCTGTTTTGATTTACATCTTTTTATTTATGAATTTTTTATGTGCATGGTATCGTGATACTACTTGGTATCGTGATACTTCAGCTGGTATAGTATCGTAAATCATTTTTATGGTATCGTGACAACCCTAGTAAGTAGATAGTAAGTAAGAAGTCAAATATAAAGCGAGAATGTTGAAATGAATTGTGACCTCTGGTTCTGATTGATGAGCTCGCCGATCTTGCGGTTCTGCTCCTCAATGCGTGAACTTTTCTCGAACACCTCTTTCTTCAGACATTCATTCTCCTGAATACATGAAGTCACATGACATGCAGGTCAACAAAATACAAGTATTCATACCCCTTCATTTTTTTTCACATTTTGTTTTGTTGCAGCATTATGTTAAATTGCTTTAAATTACTTTTTTTCCCACATCAATCTACATCTCATACACCATAATGACAAAGCACAAAACAGGTTTGTAACAACTTTGCAAATTTATTAGAAATAAAAAACTGAAAAGATCCCGTTGCATAAGTACTCATACCCTTTTCTGGGACACTCGAAATTTAGCTCAGGAGCATTCATATTGCTTCTAGATGTTACTACACTTCGAGTGGAGTTAAACTGTGGCATTTTCATTTGAATGAGTTTGATTTAGAAAGGCACACACCTCTCAGAAAAGGTCTAACAGCTGAAAATGCATATCAGAGCAAAAACCAAGTCCTGAGGTCAAGATAACTGCCTGTAGAGCTCAGTGACAGACTTGCGTTAAGGCAATGATCTAGGGAAGAATTCAGAAAAAAAACTGCTGCATTGAAGGTTCACAGAAGCATTATCCATAATGGAAGACGATTGGAACAACTAGGACTCTAGAAAATGTCTGCCAGCCCCCATCCAAGCTGACAGAGCTTGAGAGGTGAAAAGGTGAGGCAAAGAATGGCAGATAATTGCCAAATGCAGATGTGCAAAGCTTGTCACATCATACCCAAAAAGACTTGAGGCTGTAAAGGAGCTTCAACTATGTACTGAGTTAAGGGTATGAATACTTATGCAATGTACTTATTTCAGTGTTTTATTTTTAATACATTTGTAAAATTTGCAAATCTGGTTTTTGCTTTGTCATTATTATGGTGTATGGAGTGTAAATTGATGTGGGGAAAAACTAATTTAAAGCAGTTTAACATAATGCTGTAACAAAACAAAATGTGAAAAAAAATGAATGGATACTTTTGCAAGGCACTATATTTCAGCTGTTTTATATTATATTTCCTCATTTGCTTCAACTCACAAAGCCCCTGTAGCTCCCTTATAACCTCATGTTTAGGAAGCACTGCAAGTACTGACAAATATGTATAACAGTTTGATTGACCAATCACTGCTCACCTGTCAATGAATTGTCAATTACCTGTATGATTCTCTGAATGTTGTGCATGATCATTGCTGTTTCCATTGATACGTTTGATAAGCCCAACGAAACACTGCCTTGCTTTTGTAGGTCCTCAATCTGAAAAAGAAGAGAGATTTCTCAAATAGATGTACAGGTACAGTATATAATGAAGTTACTTACAAATATCTACCAACCTTTGAGGACAAGTTGTCCAGTTTGTCTGCCACTTTCCCAACAGCCAATCGGATTTCAGTGTTGTGTTGTCGAGCCTCTGTCATTAAGAAGGATGTGACATCACTAGTTCCTTAAAGAGAAAGAACAACATTTAGAACTCTAACCTTAAAAACACACATGTATTCACATCTGCAGCAGATAAACGACAAATAAATGCAATGTTTTTGTAAAAAGTGGATTTTGTAAGAGATTTTATAGTGTACCGCTAATGATCTTTACCTTGGTATGGCACAGTCTGTGTGGGGTACATCTGACTTACAGGCTGCAGAGAGGAAATCACAGTCAATTGATGTTTTATACTTTGCGTTAAGGGTTTGTTCAGAGTAGAGGTGCACCAGTTGTTTGGAAGGTCTTAAATTGGAACAAAGTCCACACTAGAGGCTAGGACTGATAACAGTATCATATGACGATACAATTTATGTGGATAACAGCGATAAGCTGTGGACATTTTAACACAATATGGACTAATGTAACAGTCTATCACACAATAACAATTGAAAGTCATTTCAGTCATTCTTACCTTGAAGAAATTATGACAGAAATATATTACTATTGTTTACTAAAATATAATACATACATTATAATATTATTTTTGGCCATATCATCCAGCCCCACTAGAGGCTTAGTAAGTACTAGCTAGTTTGTAAATAACACTGTAATATAAGTAATGCACCATTTGTTCTTAAAGCAGAATGTAGCTAGTAAGCTCTTTACTTTAAGTAATGCATAGGCACATAATATTAGGTTTACCTTTAATGATCCAACAGCAACCTCAAACTTTACAGCTCAAAGCTCAAATTTGAGAAGGAGTTGTGTTGAAAAGTAGTGAATTTAAGGTTGATTCTAACATATTTGGTCTGAAGGAGGTCTTACTGGTTTGGAATGATATGAGGGTGAGTAATGACAGAATTGTCATGTTTGGGTGAACTATCCATTTAAGATAGTGACAAATGTTACTTAGGTTACTATTAAAGGTAACAGCAATAGTGAGTTGCCCACCTGAAAGGCATGTACGGCTCCCGGCATCATGGGCTGTGGATGGGCTGTTGCCATAGAAACAGGTAGAAGGGCCGAAGCTGGAATGGAAAGAGAGCGTATTGTATACCTGTATACAGCAGAGCATTTGTGTGCTGCTTGTAAGTTCATTCTAAATTTTGTTTAAAACTATTAAACATATCTTATAAAAAGTGCATTATTTTACACTATATTACACTCCTGGCCTGTAGTCAAAATATGCTTTGAAACAGGTGTTACCTTGCACTGAAGGTGGTGGGGCAGAGGAGATGTGTACAGGCTGCGGTGATGGTGCACTGCTACGTTCCTTGAGTCTGGACATACTTGGGTCCTACAGCAATAACAGTTTTATCAGCATGTAAGTATTCTCTCAAATTTAAACTGATTATCTTAGTTTAGGGCAAAAACATAGATTACAGTGGCAGATTTTTGTGCTGTGTTTGGTTAGGAGACAGATTAAAACTACTGTAATGAGGTTTTCAGTGAATGTATCATTAAATTAAATCTTGCCTCAAGTTCAGAGTCACTAGAGTCAGGCTGTGAGGGGGATGAGGCTGGGCCGGTGATGAAGGGCAGCATTGGCTGGCCCATTTTGGCCATGCGTGAGATCAGTTTAGCTTTAGTGGCATCAGGATTCTGAAGACATTGCAAAACATGTCAGAAAACACACAGACATATTTATTATACATTTATAACAAATATATTACAATATGTGACCCTGGACCACAAAACCAGTCATAAGGTTAAATTTTACAAAACTGAGATGTATACATCATATGAAAGCTCAATAAATAACCTTTCTATTGATATATGGTTTGTTATGATAGGACAATATTTGGCCGAGATACAACTACTTGAAAATCTGGAATCTGAGGGTGCAAAAAAAAAATGAAAATACTGAGAAAATCACCTTTAAAGTTGTCCAAATTAAATTCTTAACAATGCATATTACATTTTGATATATTTACAGTAGGAATTTTACAAAAAATCTTAATGGAACATGATCTTTACTTAACTTCCTAATGATTTTTGGCATAAAAGAAAAATCAATCATTTTGACCCATACAATGTATTTTTGGCTATTGCTACAAATATACCCCAGCGACTTAAGACTGGTTTTGTGGTCCAGGGTCACATATTATAATGAAAATGAATTTAGATATCAAAACATTATGATTTATGATCATTAACACTTTACAACAAGGTTTCATTAGTTAATATTAGTTAATGTTTTAACTACCATAAACAAACAATGAACAACACATTTAAGTACAGTATTTGTTTTTATCTTTGTTAATGTTAGTTAATGAAAATACAGTTGTTTATTTTTAGTTCATGTTAGTTCACAGTGCATTAACTAATGTTAACAAACGCAAATTTTTTAATAATGCATTAGTAAGTGCTGAAATTAATATTAACTAAGATTTATAAATGCTATAGTATTGTTCATTCTTATTTCATGTTAACAAAAGTATTATAAAAACTATAACAGATGGATCTTCCTTTTTGAGATTTGCTAAAGATTTCATTTAGAGTTTGAGGTTTGTAAGTTTTTATGTTTTTGAAAAAAGTCTCTCTTGCTCTTTTTGCAAGACTGCATTTATTTGATAGAAAAAAGTAAAAACAGTAATATTGTGAATGCAAAATATTAATTTAAAATAACTGTTTTCTATTTAAACATATGTTAAAATGTAATTTATTCCTGTGAATAAAGTTGTATTTTCAGCATCATTACTCCAGTCTTTAGTGTCACATGATCCTTCAGAAATCATTCTCATTTGCTGCTCATTTTTATTATTATCAATGTTGAGCATAGTGCTGGTTAATATTTTTGTGAAAACCATGATACATTTTATTGGATTCTTGGAATAAAATAGCTCAAAGGAACATTATTTATTTGAAACAAAACTTCTGATCAATTTAATGAGTCCTTGATGCATCAACTGCCGAATAAAATAATTCTTAAACTTCAAATAAACTAAACTTTTGAACAGTAGTGTAAGTCTAAAGCTAAATGACAGCAAAAGTGAAAATAGAAAATATTAGTCTGAATAATTAAGTAATACAGTATATATCCAATATCAACAGACAACTTCAACTTAAAAAAAAAAAATCATGAATTTTGGCCAATAGTCATTATGTCACAAATACATTGTGCACACCTATTCATTATAACCATATATGTTGTGCACTAACCACTAAGCCACTGCTCTAAATAGATTTATTTTAATAAAAATCTGCATTAATAAAACAAAATGCTAAAAATAAATGTGTGGTCAAACTGAAAAGAGCCAAAACTTACACTGAGCTGTTCACTGAGGGAGTTTGATTTAGCTCGAAGAGGTGGTTCACTGTAAACAAGGAGCAAACAGCAAACTTCAATCAAATACTATTAATATAATCAATCATTTGGAGTCAGGCTACAGCAGGAGGTCTGTAGGGCTCACCTGGGTTTGCTGGTTTGTGGGGTAGTGCTGAGGGGCTGGCTAAGCTCAGAGGGGGTCAGACTCTCCACACTGGGAGCAGGAGACGGAGCCGCCGAATCTCTTGAACTTCCATCTTTTGCAAACTTAATCTGCATGTGCATCAAGAGAGAATATAGATTATATAAGCAGGGCTGGATCTAGAACACTATTACTCTATAGGATGGAAAAGTGCACACTTTTGAATATGTATTACAATATGGAATTTTTTTTTTTGATTATATTGATTTTACATGTTCACACAATCAAGAAATGATCAGTCTATAATTTTAGGTTTATTTGAACAGTGAGAGACAGAATAACAAAAAAATCCAGAGAAACGCGTTTCAAAAAAGTTATAAATTGATTTGCATTTTAATGATTGAAATAAGTATTTGATCCCCTATCAATCAGCAACACTCTTAAAGGCAGTGCTCCTAATCTCAGCTTGTTACCTGTATAAAAGACCCTGTCCACAGAAGCAATCAATCAATCAGATTCCAAACTCTCCACCATGGCCAAGACCAAAGAGCTGTCCAAGGATGTCAGGGAGAACATTGTAATAGTGTTAATTTCGTCAGACGAGACGAGACGAAATATGTTCGTCAACAACCTTTTTTTTCATGACTAAAACGAGACGATGACAAGACTGCACCACTGTCCAAAAACGCTGACTAAGACTAAATTAACATGCATTATTGTTGACGAAAAAAGACGAGACGAAAATGTTTTGTATAAAATAAAAACTAAGATAAAATCTCTCTTCATTTTCGTCTACAATCGTCTCTGCTTTTTCATCAGCTGTTACGGCTTTATAATATTCAAACTGCGCTTTGGCGCGCTGGCTGGCGCTGAGCCAGAGACGGACGAGCTCTGCTCTTGTCATATAATCACAACTATGCAGTGTTTTTAACCACATAACGCTTATTTTAGGTTTCAGACATTTAAATACACGTAAGTACTAGTAAAACGAGACATTTAGAGTTTGTAAAATACACACATAGGTATATGGAAGCAGCAAATAACAATCTATTCAAATATAATTTGCCGATGTGTTTTATTCATATCACATACACATAGGCTTAGTAACTAAAAAGTTCACTCTATTCCTCTTCCAGTTCACCCGCCACTTACTTGCATGTATTTCGGGAGAAACGGATGAATGTATATGAGCTGTAAATACGGCTGACAGGACTCTCTGAGTCTGAACGGCAGCGCGAACAAACATGGCCGCGCCCATCTCACGTTACAGATTACGACCCAGATCATTTATATAGGGTTTTAAAGTACGAAACATACTAATTCACACATATTTGTGAATCGGAATATTAGATAGTTCATGGCATGGTAAGCAAGTGTGTGAGTATTTTGGATAAAAAAGGAAAAACGAAATAAAAGCGATCTATCTGTCATACAGTGTTATTGTGTCTGTGTTGTGACACGTGACAAGCTTGATGCGTCGCCATGGAAACAATAAGGACGAACGTTCTAAAATAACGGTCGCTTAAAAAAAACTCACTCTCAGGGGTCCGCTAGAATATTTAAAACTCACCACTGAAAGGGTTAATCATTTGTGAATGTGTCTCCTAAATCAGAAATTGAAAACCAGACACGTTTAACATTTGCATTCAACAAAATCATTCAACAAGTGTATTTTGTCAGGTAATTATGACATTTAACCAATGTTTGAGATATGTGAAACACTTTTTTTGCTGAAATGTGTATCAGTAATAATCTCAGTAATAATGTGTTATTTTAAAATAAGACTACAATTTTTTGACTAAACCTAGACTAAAATATATTGAGTTCTTTTTTGACTAAAACTAGACTAAAATGAAAAGACTTTTAGTCGACTAAAACTTGACTAAGATACCTTGAGTTTTCTTTTGACTAAAACTAGACTAAAATGACGAGACTTTTAGTCGACTAAAACTTGACTAACAAAAAAAGATATGTGAATGACTAAATATGACTAAAACTAACAAGGACATTTGGCACAAGACTAAGACTAAGACTAAATTAAAAATAGGTGACGAAATTAACACTACATTGTAAACCTACACAAGACTGGAATGGGCTACAAGACCATCGCCAAGCAGCTTGATGAGAAGGTGACAACAGCTGGTGCGATATAATTTGCATATTGAAGAAACACAAAATAACTGTCAATCTCCCTCAGTCTGGGGCTCCATGCAAGATCTCACCTCGTGGAGAACGGTGAGGAATCAGCCCAGAACTACACGGGAGGATCTTTTCAATGATGTCAAGGCAGCTGGGACCATAGTCACCAAGAAATCAATTTGTAACACACTACGCCTAAGGACCGAAATCCTGCAGAGCCCGCAAGATTCCCTTGCTCAAGAAAGCACATGTACAGGCCTGTCTGAAGTTTGCCAATGAACATCTGAATAATTCAGAGGAGAACTGGGAGAAAGTGTTGTGTTCAGATGAGACCAAAATCGAGCTCTTTGGCATCAACCCAACTCACAGAGTTTGGAGGTGGAGGAACGCTGTCTATGACCCCAAGAACACCATAACACATGCTTTGGGGGTGTTTTTCTGCTAAGGGGACATCAAAGAGAAGATGAATGGGGTGATGTACTGTCAAATCTTGGGTGAGAACCTCCTTCCCTCAGCCAGGGCATTGAAAATGGGGTGTGGATGGGTATTCCAGCATGACAATGACCCAAAACACACAGCCAAGGCAACAATGGAGTGGCTCAAGACGAAGCACATTAAGGTCCTGGAGTGGCCTAGCCAGACTCCAGAACTTAATCCCATAGAAAATCTGTGGAGGGAGCTGAAGGTTCGAGTTGCCGAATGTCAGTCTCAAAACCTTAATGACTTGGAAAGGATCTGCAAAGAGGAGTGGGACAAAATCCCTCCAGAGATGTGTGCAAACCTGGTGGCCAACTACAAGAAACGCCTGACTTCTGTGATTGCCAACAAGGGTTTTTCCACCAAGTACAAAACGCAAATCAATTTATAACTTTTTTGAAATGCGTTTTTCTGGATTTATAGTTATTCTGTCTCTAACTGTTCAAATAAACCTACCATTAAATTTCTTTGTCAGTGGGCAAACATACAAAATTATCAGGGATCAAATATTTTTTTCCTCACTGTATTAACATTATAGAGTAAACATTATACAGGCAAACATGAAGAAGTAAAGTGGAGCTCTGAATGTGAGAATGCGTACCCGACGGATCTCCGCTTCAAAGACTAGTGTGCTGTCTGGTGGGACGCGATTGGCAACACCCTGCGACCCGTATGCGAGACTAGGGGGAATCACCATGAGCCGTTTCCCACCTTTCCGCATGTTTAACATGCCCTCCTCCCAACCCTAAGAGACGGAAAGAAAGACCATTAGACTGCCATATGAGTCATAATGACACAATCCATCCCAGCCAACTTCCCCCTCACCTTAATGACTTTCCCAGCCCCAAGCTTCAGTCTCAGCAGTTTGTCTTTATTCAGATTTGAGTCAAACATCTAAAAGAGAAGAACATATAAGAACAAAAAAAAATACATATATAACAAAAAAAAAATGATGTGTACATAAAAATGTGTTTGAGAAAACATCTTTACCTGTCCAATTGTGTAGTTTTGCAGTAGCCAGCCAGTGTAGGCCACTTCTAAAGAGTCTCCACTCTCCACAGCCTGACCCTCACCGAGAATAAGATCCTGGATGAGGACCGAGTCTAACGCACCGCTGGAGTTAACTTTGGCAAGACAAACCTGAAACAATTACAACAATTACTACTACATAAGAAGCTCCTCATACAACACCATATGACTTGGAATTTGTAGAAAATACAAACCTCTTTACAGAAGTCTGTAGCTGCTTTCTCAGATTCAAACATTAGCGACCAATTCTGTCTCTGGTCATCGTAAAACGTGCAGTAGTTACTGGGCTGGACCTGAATGTGAGAGAGACAGTTAGAAACAACAAACAGCCAACAAACACATTGTCTGACGTGAATTATGTGAATAAGAGCTCACAGTGAGGATGAAGCCGCTGTGAATCCTGGCAGCCGTCACCTGCTTCTGTTGACTGACATACAGCAGGATCTTGAACTGAAGAAGAGGGCAGACATGTAAATGTGTAAAAAAAAAATCATTTCCATTTAAGACTCAGTCAAAAGAAGAAAAACATATGATCATTCTAACCTCTTTAGTTGTATGATTTCCAAGGACTGCGGTTCCAAGCTTGCCTTGTTTTACATATTGTCCATTAACACTGCACAGAAAAAAATCAGGATCACCACATATCTCTGTTCACAATATTAGTCTACAAACTTTACATTACCACCAGTGCTCAAGATAAATACTTGGGTGTAAATTGTACTTTGCTTTGGAAAACAGGTTTATTCTGTACATATTTTCATGCTTTATTGTAATTAAATAACAAATAATACACAAAATTAAAAAAGGCTTCGGCATCTTTTGCAACTTACTATCTGTAGGCATGCACTGCAGTAGCAAAGAGAACAGCAGGAGAGTTTGCAGGAGGTGCAGGCCTTTGGGATTGGGGTCCTGTGAAAACAAAACATGTCATAGAAAGTCCAATGTCATATTCATACTTCACATTCAGATTTTTTTTTCTACACTAAATTTCAAAAGTTTGTGGTCAGTAAGATTTATTTTTTGAAGGAAATTAATATATTTATTCAGTAAGTATGCATTAAATTTAATAAAATTGATAGCACAAATATTTGCATTGTTCATAACTCTATTACAAATAAGTACAGTTCCTTTTAACTTTCCTGTCATCAGAGCTCAATGCCGGAAATATGTATCACAGTTTCCACAACTGTTTTCAAAATTAATAATATGAAATGTTTCTTGAGCAGCAAATCAGCATATTAGAATGATTTCTGAAGGATCATGTGATACTGAAGACTGGAGTAATTATGCTGAAAATTCAGCTTTGCATCAAAGGAATAAATTACATTTTAATACATATTGCAATAGAAAACTGTTTTTTATTTAATTTTAAATTGTAATAATATTTCAAAATATTATGTTTTTTACTGTATTTTTAATCACATAGATATAGCCTTCAAAAAAAATTTAAAATCTAAAACTTTTCAACCTAAAACTTTTAAACCTAGGCTATATAAATATATAAATGAGATTTTGAATGCACTTTCACAGTTTTAGCATTATTCAAAATTAAATGCATGTTTTTTTCCTGTTTGCAGATTTGCTGTTTTGTTAAATATAGTTTGCAATTGACCCTTCAGCTGGAATTTGATTGACAGGCGATCTGACCAATCATAACACCGAATCTGCCTTTTTTCGACGAACAAACCAGACATGACAGTAGATTAATGTCAGTGGACTTGAACTTGAAAAATAGTTTGTATTGATGTCTATCTGCAGTTGAAACACGATAGCTTCTGATATTCATTCATTATTATTTTATGCTATAACTAGTAAAGAGGAAGAAATTATCGATTAAAGAGCCACAAAACTGTATTTATTGTTTGAATTTCTTAAAAAAAAAAGACAGAAATTGTCTTGTCTGATGACCCATTGTCAGTTTCCTCTTTGCTACATGATGTGTAGTGTGAGAGCGGCGTGGCTTGTCAGACATAGCAACAGCAATGAAGCGGGGCAGGTCTTTGTGAAGGGTTAATTAATAAATGCAGTTTTTTGCAGTTTCTAGCACCTAAATCCTTATCAAATTTGATTCCTAATGTAATACATGAAATGGCAGAGGTTCCTGCAGTCTTACCTGAGTTGCCAGAGCTCTTGCGGGGCTGTTTGGGTGCCGTGTACTGGAAAGACTCGTTCCCCTGGC
Organism: Garra rufa; assembly: GCF_049309525.1. NCBI lineage: Eukaryota > Metazoa > Chordata > Actinopteri > Cypriniformes > Cyprinidae > Garra > Garra rufa. The sequence continues at coordinate 2,441,040 of NC_133375.1, read as the reverse complement.
TTGCTGCCTGATCCAGTCCAAAAAGAGAGGCTAACTTTGCTCTGAAATCACAAAAAGCAGCAAGTAAATCCACTATTACACTGCTCCACTTGTGTGAGATCACATGAGAGTCTGAACCATGCTCAATTCTCAAATTAAAGCTGACCTAATTTTGACTTTGAATGACTTTTTGATTACACTTTACCAGTGAACACCTGCGACAACAAAAAGTATGATTTCTGCAATATCATCAGGAAGCTCTTTAATAAATGCATACAGTACTGACCCATGGATCTGCCTCCACTTGTAGTCATTTTCCTGCTGTCTTGCCATGCTCAGCTGACCTGTTTCTGACCTGTTGCTTCAGCTCAGCATAGCTACAAGCTATGCAATGATAACCAGTGAATCACTCCTCAGGTGTAATGTGAGCTTCATGCCACTACATTTGCAATTCCATGTAATATCAGATCTCTTTAGCACTTAGCAGGTCTGGCAGGGTCTACAATCACACAGCAGCTTCTCGTGACTGTGTGCGCCCCGTTCTGATCCGGGACGTGTAACTACCAGCATGTGAGCAGCATTAACACGCTGACTCTCCACCTCTCAGCAATCCTTCTCAACAGCTTCATATTAGCCTTTAACACATGTGGACAATAATGAAGAACTGAATTTATGGATATAACCTCATATACAGTTGAGGTCAAAAGTTTCCCCTTGCAAAATGTTAATTATTTTACCAAAATAAAAGGGATCATACAAAATGCATGTTGTTTTTTTATTTAGTACTGACCTGAATAAGATATTTAACATAAAAGATGTTTACACAAGAGAAAATAATATTTTTATTTATCAAAATTACCCCGTTCAAAAGTTTACATCTCCTTAATTCTTAATACTGTGTTGTTACCTGAATGATCCACAGCTGTGTTTTTTTGTTTAGTGATAGTTGCTCATGAGTCCCTTGTTTGTCCTGAATAGTTAAACTGTCCGCTGTTCTTCAGAAAAATCCTTCAGGTTTCACAAATTCTTTGTTTTTTTAGCATTTGTGTGTATTTTAACCCTTTCCAACTAAGGATGCTCCGATCAACCTGTTTAGCCTCTGATACCGATTCCGATACCTAGGGTTTGATATCGGCTGATACAGATACCGATCCATTACCACTGAAGTTTTTTTTTTTTTTTTCCATTTAAATAAATGTAGAATTTATATATCTCTGTGTTTGGAACTAATAATCATTCTTTCACACTGTTTCACTGACTGTTTCATTATAAAGAAAAATAAAATAATAAATCTGAAAAAATATATGTATATTCTAGGGGTGTGACGAGACACTTATCCCACGAGACGAGACGAGACAAGACAAGACACGAGACTGGGTTCACGAGAACGAGACAAGACTTTTCAACTTTTTTAAAGAAATCCTAAATGATGAAATAAACAGGGAAAAATTGTATTTTATTCAACTGAAAAACACATTTTGATATGAACGTGTACTTTATGAAATTAAACTTCTATTTTAATTAATTATTTGCTGTAATAGACAAGTAAACTAAAGCTGCATGATTCTGGATAAATTAAAAAATCACATTTTTTTTTAAATAAATTGGAGATCACGATTCTCTTATGATTCTGAAGAAAAAAAAATCTAAAAATCTAAACAAAATACCGTAATTTACCAGTGGTTCTGACAAAATGTTCATTGCTTAAGTCTTTTAAAAAATATATTCAAAAAAAAAAAAAAATTAGAAACAACATTAAACTCCGGCACAATAAAGTAATTTATCCACAAATCAAGCATAATAATGGGAACATAGAATGATCTTGGAGAGAGCTTTACCGACCTGACTGTCATAACCCAATGCCAGGGGCGCCGCTCGCAATTTTGGGCCCTATGACAAAATATGAGGTTGGGCCCCCCCTAGCACACAAAAGCAGATCTCTGGGGGCCCCTACGGGGTGTGGGCCCTTAGAATTGTCCTAACTTTCCCCCCCTTAGCGGCGCCCCTGCCCAATGCGACCAGGGTTTGAAGGCTGAATGATTGACTGACTGCCACAGCGGAGAGAAGAGGTCATGTGAACTTTAATGTAAGGACTTAAATATGACTTCAGAAGACTTGGAATATAGTGCACAAAAAATGTATTGTGCTTTACGTCTTAACGGTAACACAGAATAATACGCACAATATCGGAATTGGATCGGCACCCTATGACCAATACCCGATCCGATGAAGCATGGCAGTATCGGAGCCGATACCTGATATGAATATCGGATCGAAGCATCCCTTCTAACAATGACTGTATTTTGAGATCCATCTTTTCACACTGAGGACAACTGAGGGACTCATATGCAACTATTACAGAAGGTTCAAATGCTCACTGATGTTTCAGAAGGAAACACAATGCATTAAGAGCCAGGGTTGTAAACTTTTGAGCAGAATGAAGATGTGTACTTTTTTCTTATTTTGCCTTAATATCATTTTTATCTTATTTTAGTAGAATAATTAACATTTTTCAGATTCTGCAAGGTGTATTTAAACTTTTGACCTCAACTGTATCTGGCATTAAAATACTCAACACCCCAACCAAGAGCTACCTTCATCAGGACTGTTAAAAGATCAGACATCATATGATCAAAGACGTCATGCGAGAACAAATGTAACATTGAAGTGTTGAATGTTGAAAATAACTCGCTGTTATTTAACACATCAAACGACTCTGTTCACGTCTGTTCATGCATTTCTGTCACAATAAAAGTTGTAAGCTATAACAAATCCGCACTAACTGTTGTATATGCTACATTAATGTCGGTTATTATCCAATGAGTGACACTTCACTCTTCTCTCTGCCACCAGAATTGTTTTTTTCTTCCCCACACCGTCGCTGCATTTTAGTTTCGGTGTTACACATCTACCCAAACTTGGTTTTAACACTGAATGTTGTTTTTCTGATGACTTTTGCCTGCAGGATTGTGTCTTTGTCCGTCAGGAACTCACCCTCCACTTGGAGACAGAAAGTCTCCGTCCTCGTCGTCTGTTGCAAACATGTCCCTGACTGATCTTCACACCGCAAGGCGAACAGATTTACTTATATTCCAGATATGAAGTAATGATCGCCTGCAGGCAGTGAGTAAATATTAACGTGTAAAAAATCTCTCCAGTCGCTTCCTGGTTGTGCTGGTGTCAGCTGACCCGCCACCTGATCACACGCGTGCTACGTCACTCGGCACTTTTACTAAAACTAGTCATAAAAACACATTTTGGAAATATACATTATGTTTTAATGTGCTTATAGTTGATGTGCGGAGTTGTTTAGATTTATTAATAATACGAAAAGCATTCAAACTAAATTATTAAATATTAAACTCACTTATTAAATGTAATTATTAAATATAATGGATTTCATTTTATTCCTCATGTAACTATCACAGATGTTTAATTTAAATTTATCTTGTTAAAAACACATCAACACAATTTTTTTATTATTATTTATTTTTATTTCACGTATTTTATTTCAACGGTTGTAAAACTATAGTAAACTGATATTAATTTACCAATCTACTTTATTTCTATTACAGATTTGACCGTTTTTTTTTTTATAACAAATACCACAGTAGCATTACGTCCGATTTGCATTAGAGCTTGTAAAGTGAAAGTAGGCCAGTGAACTTCTCCTGCTGCTAAGCAACGAGCTTTACACAAGCAAAGTCACAAATTTGTTAACGCTTGCGAGGATGTACACTGATGTTTGCTTTTAACAAATGAGGTAAGTAGTTATATAAAAGATATTTTCAAGGTCTGTCTGTTTAAGTGCTTTTTAGCACGAAAAGAAATGCTTTTCTTAAATCCTAGGAAATAAACGGAAATTGTTTGTTTTGTTTATTATCGTAAATTTGTCATTTTATTCAGTAACTTAATTGAATAAAAGCGTGTGGGTTTATTTTAAACGTTTCTCACTAATAATATTTTATAGGCTAGAATATTAATATATTCTACAGAATTGGTGCAAACTGCTGTCCCACAACCAAAAAACACATTTAAAAAGCATTTAAGAATTCAAATCTTAAATGTTTACTAATAAGATTTTCATGTCACTACCGACTGATTTGAACTTACACCCCTACATTTATGATCAAGAAAAAATCATGTGTCCCCATCTCTATCATTTTGAGGTAAATGTGTTCAAAAGCCTGAAAAATTCCATAACATTTAGTTTTTATATGTGTACATCTGTTCAGACCTGTGCTAGCTAACCATGTGCAGATTAGCTTCTTTGAGCTAGGGTCAAAAGTATCTAAAATTGTCACTACCAAAACATTTGGTGCATTTGGTAGTGACATCTTTGTATTTTTTTTTTTTTTTTTTTTGGTGTTATCCTATAAAATTGTCACTACCGTAAGTCACAACCAAAACATGTCATCATTGCTTTGGTAGTGACAAAAGGGAACACATAATCCTTTATTTGGGAGAAATAAACAAAATTTTAGTAGTTACGCATTTTTGTATTTTAGTATGTTTTAGTAGTGGTTTAGAATGCAAGTTAAAATTCTGTACCAAAAATGTGCTGTCACAACTGAAACATGGGATGTTTTGTCAAAAATAAAGTATACTAAATTATCAACTAAGATGTTATGATAGTTTTACTAATGAATCCTTAACTTTGAAATCAGTATGATCAACTTAAAAAAATAGCTTCAAAATAATAATACGCAAATACGCTTGAAATATTGTAAGGTATGTAATTGTTATTGATTTACATCTGAATTTTTCTTTAAATAAAATAGCAAAAATATACAATGTAGATGTAAGCAAAAATCTTAATAGGTCAATATAACCCTTCTAATGAAACTATTTTTACCGTGTTTCGGAATCGGATATGACAAATTTAGGGAGAGGACAAATATTCCAAAACTTTCTGAAAATACAATATGAGAATTAACTGCACAATTACTAGAAATGTGTACCTTGGATACAGACATTTTTTTTTTTTTTTTTGGAAAAAGACATTTTTTTCCAAGACGTTTCCAACTTGGCTAAAGAATGGCTAAAAAAGACTCTTTAAAGTAATAGTTCACCCAAAAATGATTTTTTTTTTTTTGTAAATGTACTCACCCTCAGGTCATCCAAGATGTAGATGAGCTCATCAATGGATCCTCTGCAGTGAATGGGTGCCGTCAGAATGAGAGTCCAAACAGCTGATAAAAACACAATAATCCACAAGTAATCCACAGCACTCCAGTCCATCAATTAATGTATGTTTTTAAGAAACAAGTCTATCATTAAAACATTTTTTAACTTCAAATGAGTCCTCTATCCATAATATTGCTTTCTCCACTGAAAAAGTTGTCTCGTCAGAGTAAGGAGTGAGATCTGCTCAGATCAAGCACTGTTTACAAGTGTAAACAGTCTAAAACAGTTCTAAACAAATATGTGACCCTGGACCACAAAACCAGTCTTAAGTCGCTGGGGTATATTTGTAGCAATAGCCAAAAATACATTGCATGGGTCAAAATTTTTGATTTTTCTTTTATGCCAAAAATCATTAAGAAATTAAGTAAAGTTCATGTTCCATGAAGATTTTTTGTAAAATTCCTACTGTAAACATATCAAAATGTAATTTTTGTTTTGTAATATGCATTGTTAAGAACCTAATTTGGACAACTTTAAAGGTGATTTTCTCAGTCTTTTTGATTTTGTTGCATCCTCAGATTTCTGATTTCAAATAGATGTATCTCAGTCAAATATTGTCCTATCCTAACAAACCATACATCAATAGAAAGCTTATTTATTGAGCTTTCATATGATGTATAAATCTCAGTTTTGTCAAATTTAACCTTATGACTGGTTTTGTGGTCCAGGGTCACATATGGATTTTTCAGTGGATTTTGATGTGAGAGGACAACAGGAGATGGACATTTTAGACATTATACTTTAATGAATTTGTCTTTTCGGTTCATAAGGCATTAATTGATGGACTGGAGTGGTGTGGATTACTGTGATGTTTTTATCAGCTGTTTGGATTCTGATGGCACCCATTCACTGCAGAGGATCTATTGGTGAGCAAGTGATGTAATGCTATATCTCTCTAAATCTGTTCTGAAGAAACAAACTCATCTTGGATGGCCTGACAGTGAGTAAAGTATGTTTTTATTTTGGGGTAAAATATTGCTTTAAAAGGAGACCTATAATGCCCCTTTTTACAATATGTAATAAAAGTCTCAGGTATCCCCAGAATGTGTCTGTGAAGTTTCAGCTCAATATACCCCACAGATCATTTATTATATCATATTGACAATGCCTATTTTGAGTGGAAGCAGAAACATGCTGTTTTTGTGCATGGCTCTTTAAATGCAAATGAGCCCCCTTTTCCAGAATAGAGCTGTGCCTTTAGAGCTCATACCCAGATACTCTGCCAAAAAACATCTGTTTGGTTTTTGATTATCATGTCTATTGCGCTAAAATCAGTTTAAACATGTGATATAGGGTTTTCTGAGCGCACACATCCAAAGCACACAGCGGTGGTCACATATGAGCACTAAACTAAGCTCTCTTTCATGTCTTATTGCGTTTAAACTGTCAAATACACACAAGTTTATGTTAAAAACACACAGAAGTTACAAAAACAGTCGGTTATGTCTGTGAAGGTAAACAGCTGGGAAAGAAATCACATGTTTATATCAGATCTGTGTGGCAGCAGCGTAATATACAGTAAATAAATCAATAAATCCATTGCTCTCTTGTCTCCTCTGAGGCTGGGACTCTAAATAGTGTCCTGTTCTTATCTGTGCAGCCAACGACAGAACTGTTAGCATGCTTTCCTCAAACTTTCGCCATGATGTTAGAGCTGGCGCCATGGGTGGAAATGTGCAGATTAATATTATAATAAGATCCCCTTTCTAAGTCATGGGGAAGTGGCTAATTTTTTCACAAGCTCGCAGAGAAAAAAATACTGGGTTGTCCTTTTCCACGTTTTCTGGGATGGTAGATCCACTGGGGACCCGATTCAAACACTTAAACAGGGAAAAAGTCAGACTTTCGTGACTTTAAATATTTCCACTCACAAGTCTAATCAGGTTCAATGTAGTTTTTAAAAATCTGTTTTCCCTCATATTTCAGGGACTTTGAGACTAGTGTGGATGGTGCTCACTGTTTCAGGGTGTTGTGTTCGCACCCATGCTGCTGGGACACCGAACGCCGGTGCACCAGAGGAAACAAACACCATACTCCAGCACGTGTGAGGAAACACTTTCTCAAAAATGGTGTGTTTGCATTGCATTTATGACTCTTGCAGGTTTCTAGATATTGCATAATTTCTTTGAGTCAGTTAGATCAATTTGTCTGTTTAATGCCATGTTGTTATTGTTTCCTGTAATACAAGCAGAGGACTTTCCATCTCTGAGTATTGTTAATGTCTCTGAATGGGCTGGACGAGGAAGACCGATTAAAGAAAGGCCACTGTACGGTGCTGACACAGAGACGTCTTTGAATGATGTCTCTTGTGTTTCACTCACCAAACAGACAAAAGACACTCAGAAGATTAAGAGGTAGGTCTAATACATCTCTGCATTTATACATTAGTCATCAGAGCTATTATTTTTCTATCCCACTATTCACAATCTCTGGTTATTGTTTAGCAAAGTAGATTTTTCCTTCCCAGACATCATGTTACCTATTTCAAGCACACCCAGAGATAAACCAAACAATCTGATCAAGGTATGCAGAGGGTTCACTTGACTTACAAAGTATACATTTTCATATCTGACATAAATAAATCATGACTTGTGATTGCAGTTAAATACAGTAGACATCAGTCCTTCGATGAGTTGCTCTGAGTTGCCGCAGTGTCCAGTGGTCATGTGGATTCCCAACCCACACCATGAGCCTCAGTGGCTCCACCAAAACAAGTAGGTCTGACCTCACAATAATTGCTTCCCATTGTATCAACATGATTTTATAAATCATATCCACCTTATTTTTCCTGGAAGAGTGGGTGCCACAATTTGTAAATTTTATGAGTCTGGCTTCCAATCTCATCTGCGTCTAGCTACTTTGTTTTGCTGCTTGATATTGCAAACTGGTGTGTCTTACTCTTACCATATTATTTATTCTCAATTATGAACACACTGGTTTGTAGTCAAACAGTTTTACAGTTTACTGCACATTGTTATTCTTCTCGTTATTTCTCTATAGTGGCTAATGAACCTGAAGTCTTACTTCCATGTTGAAGAATAAGGTGGATAAGTAGTACTGCATATTATAGTATTGTAAACCAACTTTATTGGTTATTGATATCAAATATGTGATGTCCTGGTTTGGGAGGGGTTTCTAAATTGCCTAAAATGTCAGAGTTTTGGCTTGTTTTCCTACTGACGTTCTCTCTACAATCCTCATATATTATATGTACATATATTTGCATTGCTTTGATTTGTTCTCTGTAGATCCCGCCCACTCACACACCACGATTGGTTGATTATGTACAATGCCTGCAAGCTGCTTTTCATAACAAAAACAATTTTTTATTCAATTTAGAAACCCCAGCCAGCCAACTCAAATATATAGGTAATAGTCACATGTAATGTTTTTTGTACTTGCATTTAACTGATGGTTGGCATCTGCTTTTTACCATAAAGGTCTAAATCTCCAAACATTGCTGTAAAAGAGTTAGTCTGCCTTCCATCTTGTCAAATGACCAAGCCATCCATTGTGGTGAGTAACTATGCAATGTGTCTTGTGTAATTATACAGTCATAATAATATAAAGGCATCAATACAGAGCCCTTTTTTCAGGAATTGGTAAATGCAAAAGAAATATATTTTCCAAAAGTTTTTGTACTTTTTGATATGTTCATAATAAAGATATTTAATAAAAAAATAATAAATACATACATTTTTCTATAAAACAAAATAATATATATACATACAATTGAGGTCAAAACTTTATATACCTCGCAGAAGGTATGCAAAAGGTTAATTATTTTACCAAAATAAGAGGAATGCATGATATTTCTCATAAAATACATTTACATATAGGCCATATTTATATATATTACATATATAGAAAATAATAGTTGAATTTATAAAAGTGACCCCGTTCAAAAGTTTACATACACTTGATTCTTAATACTGTGTTGTTACCTGAATGATCCACAGCTCTGTTTTTTTTTTTTTTTTTTTTTTGTAATAGTTGTTCATAAGTCCCTTGTTTGTCCTGAACAGTTAAACTGCCTGCTGTTCTTCAGAAAAATCCTTCAGGTCCCACAAATTTTTTGGTTTTTCGGCATTTCTGTGTATTTCTGTGTGGGCTCATATGCAACTATTACAGAAGGTTCAAACGCTCAGTCATTTTTATAAATTCAACTATTATTTTCTCTTGTGGACTATATGTAAACGTCTTTTATGTGAAATATCTTATTCAGGTCAGTACTAAATAAAAAAGGAACATGCATTTTGTATGATCCCTTTTATTTTGGTCAAATAATTATCATTTTACAGATTCAGCAAGGTGTATGTAAACCTTTGACCTCAACTGTGTGTGTGTGTGTGTGTGTGTGTGTGTGTGTGTGTGTGTGTGTGTGTGTGTGTGTGTGTGTATCTATATATATTTTTTTTAATTTTATGCAGCTCTCCCAGTCTTCCAAAGCAGAAGTGCATTTGTCCATTCATTCTGTTAATATTTGTTAATATTCAGGCTAACCGGCGAAAGAAGTGTAATGGTCTTAAAAGGAGAGGGAAGAGAGGTATTAACTCAACACTAGAGGGCGCTGGCAGCCCATGCTGGGTGGGCATTGGCTTTAATCCCATTCCCAAAACCACCCCACATCACCTCTCCCACAGCCTACCATTCAAAGGTGAGCATAGATGTGTTTTGGGATACAGCTATGCTTTGACTAACTGACCCATATTTAATAAAATAAATTCTCAGTTCTGTAATATTAAAGCACTACCAACTTGAATGAAAAGTCCTCCTAAAAATGATAGACTGTCATTATTTATGCCCCCTCATGTCATTCCAAACCTGTATGACTTTCTTTCTTACGTTGAACACAAGAGAAGATATATTCCATTGTATTCTTTGTCCATATTGGTCAATAGACATCAATGGGACCCGAAACCATTTGGCTACCAACATTCTCCAAAATATCTTCTTTTGTGTTCAGCAGAAAAAAAGAAAGTCATACAGGTTTGGAACAACAAAAGGCTGAGGATAATATTTCATAGAAAATATAATGTAACTTAATATTTGTGTGTATGTCTTCTTCACTTTTCTTTCTGTCTCTCCACTCATCTATCCACAGATAGTGGGTGTGGATCATTGGATCAAAAACTGCCAAGTCTGACCACACCACACCCAAACCAGAGCAGTAGTGTCAGTCCAGCCTTAAGTATGAGTTTAGGATCAGTAAAATGCTGGAAAGGCAACTGAAACCAACCTAAACAGATCTCATACTCATGCCACACCAAGATGACAAAGGTTTTTATTTGTAAATGGAATGTCGGTTCCATAAGTAGTTAGTTGTTTCCAATGATTCTTTTTTAAAAGTCTGTTGCTATTTTAAACATAGATTAACCTCAACAAATAATTAAAATGTAGTCTACATGGTTTGTTTTTCCACTGCCTGAACAGTTAATTTATTCACGAATGTGCATTATGATAATAAACAAACAGCAGGTGGCAGAGCAGATCAGATCAGAATTAATCAAATACTAAATGAACTGAACTTGCAAAGTCGCTGCTTTAAATTTAGTGTTTAGAGTTTAGTTGATATGTGTTGTATAAGTAGAATACAATACTTATACAACTAGATTTAGTATTTAGTTAAGTTCAGTTTTTACCTGTGAAGACAATGCTTTTACACTTTTGAAAATGGGGCCAACACAGATACTTTATAAATCTATAAAAAAATATGTAAAATACTTTAAAAATAAAGTATGCGGTTGATGGGGTACTTTTAATAGTTGCTGTTTCTCGCATGATTTATAAAATAAACAGCTAAAACCATCTGATTTACCAAAAGCAAGCTAAAACCTGTTAAAACAAGCTGATTTAGCTGATAAAAATGAAAAAACAGCCAACACCAGCTGATTCATCAAAAAAGCCAATAATCTGATAAAAAAAACTGAAACAGTAGTAAAAAAATCTAAAAACTCATTTAGCAAAAACAGCTAAAAACCAGCTAAAGCTGATTTGGCCAAAAAGTAAAAAAAAAAAAACAACAACAGCTAAAACAAACCCAAAAAACTGCTGAAAACCAGCTGATGTAGCAAAAAAAAAAAAAAAAAAACAGTTAAAACCCAGCAAAAATCAGCTGATTTAACAACAACAACAACAAAAAACTGCTAAAACCAGCTAATTTACCTGAACAACAGCAAAAAAAAAAAAAAAAAGCTGGTTGTCTAGCCTTAGCTGGTTTAAGATGAAAGTATGCCGTTGCTGGGGTACTTGGAATAGTTGCTGTTTCTAACATGATTTAATACATTGCTAACATGAATAAAAAAACAGCTAAAACCAGCTGATTTACCAAAAAAAAACAGCTAAAAACAAGGTAAGACAAGCTGATTTGGCAAAAAAGAAGGGAAAAACCAGCCAACACCAACTGATTCATCAAAAAAGCCAATAATCTGATTAAAAAAAGATTTAGCAATAAAAAGTAGTGAAAGCCAGTGAAAGCCAGCTGATTTAGTAAAAACAAAAAAGCTTAAAACAACTCATTTAGGAAAAACTAAGCCTAACCCTAACCCAAAGCTGATTTAGCCAAAAAGTAAACAAAAACCCCCAGCTAAAACAAACAAACAAACAAACAAACAAAAACGTCTCTAGGTTACGTATGTAACCCTAGTTCCCTGAAGGGAACAAGGCGCTGCGTCGAAACGCTTTGGGATCGCCTCCAGCGTGACCACGCTCTGAATCACGTGTGTAATCAGTCCAATGGAATTGCATGACGTCACTGAGCAGGAAGCATAAAAGCACGTTCGGTGAGAACCGCGCTAGCTTTTGAAAGAAGCAAGCGCTGCAGGGATGCCGGAAGTATGGCCTCGAGACGCAGCGTCTCATTCCCTTCAGGGAACTAGGGTTACATACGTAACCTAGAGACGTTCCCTTCCAGGAACATCAAGCTGCATCGAAACGCTTTGGGAACGAGATGCCCACGCCACCATACTGAGGAAACGTCCCTGCCTGAAGTTAGGGCGAGAGAATGAAAGAGCCGGGAAAGGCTCAAAGATCTAGGCCATAGAACCTAGTGAAGGTCAAGGGCTGGACCAACCCGCAACGTTACAGACATCCTGAATAGATAGATAGGCCTGAAAGAAAGGCTTTAGTGGCAGACATACTCCTTGTAGAGTGAGCCTTGACTCCCAAAGGTGAGGGAAGATCAGAGGATTCATAGGCTACAGCAATAGCATCCACGATCCACCGGCTTAAAGAAGGCTTTGCAGCAGGGCGGCCTCTCCTCGGAGGGCCGTAACAGACCAGAAGTTGGTCAGCCTTCCTTCACAGGGCAGTTCTGTGGACGTATGCGTCCAGTGCTCGCACTGGACACATACAATTAAGCTTCTGCTGGCCGGGCTCCCTGGAGGAAGGAGGATTAAATGCCTGCAGTACGACAGGGCGTGGCGCAACGGTGGGGACCTTAGGAAGGTATCCCATCTTGGGATATAAGAAAGCTTTGGCCATACCAGGTGCAAAGTCTAGGAAAGAAGGGGCCACTGAGAGGACCTGAAGGTCCCAAACCCTCTTATGGGAAGCTAAAAGTAGTAAAAGTAATAGCTAAAAGAAAAGCAGTCTTAAGAGTGAGAAGACGATCAGAGATCTCTTCTAAAGGTTCAATAGGAGGCTTACACAGAGCCTCTAGCACCACAGCCAGGTCCCACGTAGGGACACGAGAGCCTCAACCTCAGCGCACCACGGCGGAAACGTGTAACTAAGGGGTCTCTGCCCACTGAAGTGCCACCGAGAGGGGCGTGGTAAGCTACTATGGCCGCCACGTAAACCTTCAGGGTGGAGTGGGTCAACCCGGCGGAGAGGCGGGCCTGTAAGAACTCCAGCACTGTACTAACTGGGCAGTTAACTGGGTCAAACTGGTGGTCTCCACACCAAGAAGTGAAGAGTCTCCACTTCAAGGCATACAGTTTCCTCATGGAGGGAGCTCTGGACTGGAGAATGGTCTCAACAACCTCAGTTGAGAGACCGGAAGCTATGAACTGTGCCCCCTCAGGGGCCACACCCACAGCTTCTAAATCTCCGGGTGGGGGTGGAGAATACCGCCCCCCGCCTGTGAGAGGAGGTCCGTCCTCCTCCATTGGACTGATTACACATGTGATTCAGAGCATGGTCATGCTGGAGGCGTTCCCAAAGCGTTTCGATGCAGCTCGATGTTCCTGGACGGGAACTGCTGAAAACCAGCTGATGTAGCAAAAAAAAAAAACAGTTAAAACCCAGCAAAAATCAGATTTAACAACAACAACAACAAAAACAACAACAAAATACTGCTAAAACCAGCTAATTTACCTGAACAACAGCAAAAAAAAAAAAAAAAAAAAAAAAAAAAAAAAAGCTGCTTGTCTAGCCTTAGCTGGTTTAAGATGAAAGTATGCTGGGGTACTTGGAATAGTTGCGGTTTCTAGCATGATTTAATACATTGCTAACATGAATAAAAAATAAACAGCTAAAACCAGCTGATTTACTAAAAAACAGCTAAAAACCAGGTAAAACAGCTGATTTAGCAAAAAAAAAAAAAAAAAAGGGAAAAACCAGCCAACACCAGTTGATTCATCAAAAAAGCTGATTAAAAAAAGATTTAGCAATAAAAAGTTCAAAACTAGTGAAAGCCAGCTGATTTAGTAAAAACAAAAACGCTTAAAACAGCTAATTTAGCTAAAACAGCTAAAAACCAGCCAAAGCTGATTTAGCCAAAAAGTTATAAAAACAGCTAAAACAAACAGATTCTGTAAAAAAAACCCCAGCAGTTTTATGTTAATGTAAAAATTAAGTAAGTTAATGTAAAAATCAGCTGATTTAACAAACAAACAAAAAAAACCCCCAGCTAAAAGCCTGATAAAAACCAGCTGAATTATTAAAACAACAGCGAAAAATAAAGCTGGAAGTAATTGGTTTAAGCTTGCTTGGTGTTTTAGCAGGTCTCCCAGCTTGATCAGCTAAGACCAGCCAAAAAGTTGCCAAAACCACTATAAACCAGTCTGGTAATCCAACCAAAGCAGCCAATTAATGCCATCTCATGTTTAGAATGAATCAACAAATCTTCTATTATCTCTAAACTTTGCTTTATTTAATCCTTATTAATAAAGGTAAATAAAATTTTAATAGTCCACTTTAGACATTCTACTAACTACTTTGCAACTACATATCATCTAACTCTCATTAGAGTAAGACTGTTAGGTTAGGATTAGTAGAATAAGTCAGAATATGCAAAGTTAGTTACAGTATAGTTAGAAGAATGTGTGTTGTTAGACCATCAAAATAAAGTGTTAGCAGATATTAAGCAGTCTACTAATACTCTAATGATTGCTAGTTGACATACAGTAGTTGCAAAGTTAATTATAGTTAGTAGAATGACTAAAGTGAACTGGTAAAAAGTGTTACCCACTATTTCGATGCCAATGGAAAAAGAAGCATTTTGGGTCCATATGATGTACGTAGTTACTACGTCTACTGGCGAAGGTTAACAGGGCCATGCTAATAAGCCAAACCTTGACCCTTTGGTTGAAGCACACACAGCTGCGGTGTCCACCCTGGGTTGGTTCTCACACCCAGCGCCTGTCTCTGTTCCAGGTAACCTCCCGTCTCACCGCACACTCGTGTCCACACGCCCATTGCACTTGTTTTTCCATTAGCACAGAGTCTTTGAGCGAGTTTATGTAGGAGAGAATGGGCAAAAACCCTGAGAGAGTGAGTTCTGTGCACTGGGATTTCCACAGTTGACGGCCAGGAGAGGATACGCTTGGTTCCTCACTGCTCACATGCTGGGACGCTATAAACATAATGTTTGTGACACGCGCCAGGTGTGACCCAAAAGCTGTACACAGACTACAAATCTGGGTGACATGCCACATCCACCCAAACCAATAGGTCATTTACTACATGGTTAGCGTGAAATTTGTTTGTCAGTGAGGTTCCTCCCAAGTGTGCAGGTGCTTCCTTTAATCATGCATCTGGATCATAGAATTTATTATGGCTGTGTTTGGAATGGAATATTAGTTTGCTACTTAACTGAATACTGAGCGGTATTATCTATGGTCTATTATAGCATTAAGAAACCATTTATTAGCTTGTAATTGTAATACACGTCATCTAATACACACCATTTGCTCCTAGTTGACCTTTTTATTACATTAGTGCTGAAATACCTTTTGTCTGTAAGTGAATAATAACAGAATTAAATGTAAAATTTCACAGCGAATCCACTGAATGCCAGCCAAACACACTCCAGAGTCTAAACTCGTAAATAGGAACTTAAACACTTAATTGTTGTCATATAATCTTCCTAATTTATCACATGACCTCATCACGTTGTAAGTTTCAAGACTGGATCATCACAGTCAGTGGCATTTAGTTGGCATCTTGCATTCTAATTAAATTTTGTATAAATGTCTTGACATTTTGCAGTACAATGAGATAACTAGATGAGTAAAGTGTGTAGGCAAATTTAAAGTCGCCTTGAGAAAGCCTAGGCAGAAAGTTTGAAGGAGTTTTAACAGCTTTTTTAAAGTTTGAGTATGAAATATTTCTAAGTTTTAGTTTAATAGTTAGAATGTTAAATAGATAGAAAAATAGGCAGACTTACAGACAGATAGATAGTATGCGGTTGCTAGGCGTGATTTAATATGTTGCCAACATAAATCAAAGTAAAACCAGCTAATTTAGCAAAAAAAAGTTGAAAACCAGCTAAAACAAGCTATTTTAGCAAAAACAAACAGTTAAAAACAAACTAAAACCAGCTGATTTAGTATAAAACAGCTTAAAACCAGCTGATTTAGCAAAAAAAGTTAAAAAACAGCTAAAACATTTCATTTTGAATATGATAAATGAACTGAATTATCAAATAAATATTTTTGCATTATTTTTCTTTTAAAAAAAGTGAAAACAAGTTAAAACCATCTAAAACTAGCTAAAAAACATCTAAAACCAGCTGATTCAGTAAAAAGATAAAACAGCTAAAATTACTTCAGTTAGCACAAAACCAGTTATAAACCAGCTGGTTTAAAACCAAAGTTAAAAGCCAGCTAATAAGCTAAAAAGCTGATTTAACACAAACAAACACTTGAAAATAAGTTAAAACCATCTGACTTAGCAAAAGATGTAAAAAAAAAAAAAAGCTCATAACCAGCTAAAAGGCCGTTTTAACAAAAACAAACAGTTGAAAACAAGTTAAAACCAGCTGCTTTCGCATAAAACAAATTAAAACCAACTGGTTTAGCACCAAAGGTAAAAACCAGCTAATAACCAGCTAAAGAAGCTGTTTTAACAATAACAAACGGTTGATTTAACCAGCAAATCAAACCAGCTGATTTAGCACAAAACCGTTGTTATAAAACCAGCTGGATTATCACCAAAGTAAAAAAAATATATATATTTTAACAAAAACTAAGTTAAAAACAAGCTAAACCTAGCTGATTTAGCAAAGAATTTTTTTTAAAAAACTAGTTAAAAACCATCTAAAACCAGCTGATTAAGTAAAAACAGCCAAAAAACAGCTAAAACTAGCTGATGTAGCACAAAACCTTACTCTAAAAAGTTTTCACCAGATTCAGCTTAAAAACCTAAGTTCAACAGCTGCCTTGAAATTTTAAGTTAAATCAGCTTAAAACTACAAGTCATTTTAACTTATTACAATAAAAATGAGTTGATTTAACTTGTGAGTTAAAATGACTTAAGTTGATTTAACTTAACATTTTAAGGCAGCTGCTAAACTTAAGTTTTTAAGTTGAAACTGGTGAAAACTTTTTACAGTGGTTAAATACCAGTTAAAACAGCTGATTTAGGAAAAACCAGCCTAAGCTGTTTGTTAGGTCTTAGCTGGTTTAAGCTTGTTTGGTCTTTTAGCAGGTATCCCAACTTGACCAGCTAAGATCAGCCAAAAAGTGGCCAAAACCACTTTAAAAGCCTGGTAGACCAACCAAAGCAGCCACCCAGCTTAGGCTTGTTTTAGCTGTTTTTTTTTTCCAATAGAGAGTTGGTAAGCTTTGCTATAGCAATAAACAGCTTCAATACACTAGAAGTCATTGTACAAAAGTTTTCACACCCTCAATGAAAGTCTTTGGATGGTTTCAATAGTCTGGTTTTCCAAAACCATAAGCTGGATCAGTTAGAAAAGATATAGCAACTAACTTCAGAACAGTCTGAAGGCCTGACCTACGTTTGGTGGTTGTAGCTTTAACACTCTAGGACGAGATATTAACTAAATCTTGGCTCAGAAGAAGCAGACGCTTTCTCAAGCCAATTAAATGAGTCAAGAATAAAAAATCAAAAATAATTTCTGATAATTCAGTTCATTCGTAAGGACACATCAAGTTGAACGCATTGCATTGTAGGATATAAGTTATAACACTGAGTGGATAGTGTTTTAGTGTACTGCACTTTTATTTTTTACATCATATGTTGTAGGCCTATGTTATCTAGGTATTTAATCCATACAAGACATTTGCATAAAGTGCACTGCATACAGCAAAAATAGTAAGATTAGTAAGTGTGGTAGTACAGTATGCTCTTCCAAACATAGTCTGTCTCCTAACTTAATCGGGTGGTAAAGCATGCCTGGAACAAACACAACTTACAAAGACAAATTGAGCTGGTGCTGAGTAGAAATGCAGTAAAGCGTTACGCACACAACAGGCCCAGACACGTCACTGACTGGCAGTGTTTGTTCTGAACAGACGCTCACAGCCATAGAACTGACCACAAGATCCTCTGACCTTCAAACACACACTTAAAAAAGAAATGTGGTAAAATGACAATACCAGACAGATTTGTGTGGTTGCTTGGAAGAGGACTTGACAACTATGGTTAAAGGGATAGTTCACCCTAAAATGAAAGTTTGATGTTTATCTGCTTACCCACAGGGCATCTAAGATGTAGGTGACTTTGTTTCTTCAGTAGAACACAAACGAAGATTTTTAACTTAAACCGTTGCAGTCTGTCAGTCATATAATGGCAGTCAATGGGACCCACGACTTTGAGAGTCAAAAAAACATACACAGACAAAACCAAATTAAACTCTGCGGCTCGTGACGATACATTAGGATCTTAACACACAAAACGATCAGTCTGTGCAAGAAACTGAACAGTATTTATATCCTTTTTTACCTCTGATTCACCGCAACGTCCAACTGTCCTGAGCATGCATGACAAAGAGCAAGCTACCATAACTTTAGTTGATCAGGCTTCAAAGTTAAAAGTCAACACTTTAGGGTCTTAATGACAAGTCTATAACATACTTTGGTTAACATTTCTCAACTGGATTGTAAAAAACACTTTTTTTTTACCTTGTCAAAATCAGCCCTTTTTAGAGCAAGCTATTCTGTTGCATGTTCCTTTAAATGTTAATTAGCTCTGCTCGCCCCGCCCCTCTCTGCCGTGGGATGATGAGCCGTAATGTTTACTTTAGCTGCGAAACCTGCTAAGTAGCACATTATTAAGAAAGGCCATTTGCAAAGATGCATAAAAACCCTTATACTTACTTCTGCTGTATGTGAAGCTGCATCAGGAACGATTCGCACGAACATATGACAAGACACATATGTAGATCGGGATCTGCGTTTTCCTTTCAAAAACGAAAGTAACATTAATTAGAGTAAATGACAACTGCTATGTTCATTATTACATCCAACAACAGAACACCTCAATCGCTCAATCAGAGACATTCTTGTCTTCCTCTGCACCTGAGTCGATCAGAGTTGGACTGTTTCAGCTTGTTGAGGGCGAGTCTAAGGTAAGGCGCTCATGTCAACTAAATGTCGTACTAATCGGTCAAACTAGGAAAAACATTTGGAGTACTATAGACTGCCAATAGTTATAACAAATCAAGGAGAAGAGTGCAAAAACTGTCTGAGAAACACAAAAGGCATTTGTGGTTGGCCAAACTCAACCAGGATTTCCAGGGTAAGAATCTTGACAACATTCAAGTTTTTTTCTTATCATTTCCGGTCAGGTAGGTGAAATATTAGGCTAATATCTTAATTAATACTGCTCGTATGTATTTTTACCACCTATTAACTTTAGTTAGTCAAAATATTGGGCTCTTTCCTGCTTACTAAGTCCTTCTCTATATGATTTAGCAGCTTCCACATGTTTTTTCCGTGGTTTAGATAGCATAAATTAGCAGAACAACGTATTCAGTAGTACATTACCCGTGCAGTCTATGCTGTTGTTTACATCCGAGTATCAGCAATGTGGCCACGCATCCAGGTAACTTGATCAAATCGTGACTCACTTCTGTGTTGTAGAAACACGTGGATAGCAACCTTTTTTTCCTTTTTCATTTTTTTTGACACATTCATTTGATCTGATTCCAAAAGGTAAATTATTCTTACACAAAATTTAAAAAAATATATATATTTCCAACTTCTTGCTTTGAATTGAGATGAATGAGGGAAAGTCACACGATATGATTGGATATGATTGGTTTTGTTTGGCTCTGATTGGTTCATGGGATAAATCCCGCCTTTTGTGTTTGTGCGTGATCTGCGTTCACGAATCCGTCTGAATAAACAACATATAATAATGGAAAGACTACTTCAAAAAAGTAAGTAAAAACACACATTTAGATATAACCACTTTGTTAAATCAAAATACGACTTAAAATGGCATGAAACATGATCCGTGGGAGTTTTTAGTGAGTAATCTGGTGTAGCCTAATTAAAAAGTTAATCTCTATCTCTGTGACCAGTATTTACTGAGCTCTGATGACCCGAAAAATTCAGTAATAAAAGTAAAAGTTAACTATTAAAAAGAATAGCTGAACATAAGTTCACAAATAAAATATATTGTTTAAATAGTTACTGCCTTGAGTTATTGTTTTGGAATAAATGTAAAATGCTTAAAAACACTAACATGATGAGATTCATACTTGACTTTAATAAACAGAATATTGATTACAATATTAATATATAAATATAAAATTGATTTTTTATTTTTCTGATAATGAAAGTAATGTTTATTTAAACAAGAAAATGTGACTGGGACATTAATTTACATGATTAATGTAAAAAAAAAAATTTTTTTTGATCAAAAAAAAAAAAAAAAAACCTTTGAGAACTCCTCAATTCACCACATACCGGTGGTGTATTTATATGTGTGTGTATGATTATATGTGTTGACCTAATTGCATCAGGTAAGCTCTGACTTTGCAGAGGATAAAGGCGTCTTTTGATGGCCGGTGACTCAGGGAAAGTCTGAGAGCCTCCGCAGGCAAACAGATTTCATTCAGTTAAATTAGCGTAAGCACCAAGCCGTTTAAGCAAATAGATGATCTGATGGGTAGAGCAGGAACTTGAGTCATTAAAGTGAAATAAATAACCACTTGTAAAACTGCCATAGTGGTGGTGATTTCTCATTCTTCCCAAGTTCATTGCTGTTTGCTCCTGTAGTCATAATTATGAAGCTATAGGGGTAATTGGGAACACTGTACTGGTCCCTCTAAGGTCCTCTAAGATACAGACTACTCATTGGGCCTGGACTAGGGAACGGTGGAAGGGGCCCACCCATAAAAATGTTGTCCTGAGACTTGTGAATTTGGACAGTTTGATAAAGATATAGCCAAAAGGTCAACGTTCACAAGCAGGCTTTCAGCGTATCCTGTGTGAGGATGTGTGCTCAGCAGTGTTTGTTTGCAGGTAGTTCTGGAACGCTCTGTGATAACATTTTTCCTCGTGAAATCAACAAGCTGTGCTCTGTAAGAGAAACCAGCAGAGTGGTTTTCCCCGCTTCGCTCCTCCGCAAACAGCCAAGCCTGTGTGAGAGCGCGTTGCCTCACAAACCCCGACACTTTACCCGCTTTGAAAACACTGTTTACCTTATTTTCTGTATGCTCAGCACTGCATAAAAAGTCACCTCAAATTCACCAGCAGAATGATGAACTAAGTTTATAGACACTGGCTTCTCATAGTGAAAGTAATCAACTTGTAATTGCACTTGTGCGATGGATAGCTACACTCTTAAAACTATAGCTTTACGATGCCATAGAAGAACCTTTTTTGTCTGAATGGTTTCATAAAGAACCTTAAACATCTGAAGAATCTTTCTGTTTCACGAAAGGTTCTTTGTGGCAAAAGAAGGTTTGTCAGATTATAAAAAGGTAAGAAAGAGATGGTTCTTTAAATAACCTTTCACTGAAGGGTTCTTTGTGGAACCAAAAAATGGTTCTTCTATGGCAACCTTTTAAAGCACCTTTATTTTTAAGAGTGTAGATGGTCTGACAAACCTATGAACCATATACAGATCATTCTTTTCCAACAAAATGGCAAGTACTGACAAACAATCATTCTGTAGTCCAATAGCAATAGAGAAATGCTGATGCTTATGTATGTTTTTCAGGCCATCATAGCAGGAGAGATTCATCAAGTGATGGAGTAGAGCATTATAACTTGTATGAGGTGAATTCAGGTAACTTTTGCATTCAGGTGTCAAAAGCTGTTAGCCAAAAGTCTGGTTCTGTGCTATTAGCTAACGTAATGTTAATACTCATAGAGAAGGAGGGAATGGACCTCAGCTTGCCAAAAAGATGCCCACTCATACTCTGAAGTGCTTTGCATTTTTGTCCACTCACACACAGCTCTAGGCACACCTGTTCAGCTGGCTTAAAGAATGGTGAGTTATTGTAATGAAGGAGGTGATTTCAGAGGAGCTTTCATCACTGCTATTAGAGCGAGAGAGGCACAAATATGTGCTTCACGCATCTGTCAAGCCAACATGAAGCCACGTTAAAACTCTATGGTATGACCACAAGATCTATTTATATATAAGCCCGCACATAAAATAAAACTTACTGATGATAACTATCTAAAATATTAGAATATTTGGAACTGGCCCTATAGTCAAAAAAGATTGCTTGCTCTCTATTTCACTCTTGGAATCATATTTTCCACACAATTTAGAGATTTAGGTTTGATAACAAATGTTTTGTTATCATTCCAAGGAGCAGTATGAAATCATCCATCATATCATGTCTGCGCTGTGTCTTGATTTTGTAATCTTTCAACATAGAGACTACAACTGTTCCAAAACCAAGTACTGCATTGCGGTAGACAGATGCCTTCTAAGGGGCCGTTTATACAGGAGGCATACTTCAATACTTCAGTTATCAAATGCAATTGAAAAAAAGCAATAGCTGTGTCACTGTCACACTACTGTTTCGATAAACACACACAAAGACGACTATGAAGATAAACACAAACTAATCTAATAGGTAAATCCAAACAAGGGAAGGCTGGCAACATACCTAACATTGACGATTTGTCACCCAACAAACTCAAACTGAACAGACAGGAACTTAAATGCACAGACCAAACTAGCATAATTAACAAGACACACCTGAACTTAATGATGAAATCGAAACAAAAACTATGACAACGAACAGACCAGGGAGAAACTGAAACTGCAAACTGAAAGTCCAAACTAACAGAAATCATGACAGAATGCCCTCTCCCGGAAGGCTTGACCTCACGCCATAAAGAGAGGAGGATGAGGAGATGGCAAAGGGAGTGGCACCCCGGTGGAGAGATGCAGGAGGAGGTTTTGGAGGTGGACAGACATCTGGGAGGAGGATAACAAACAAAATCAAGAGAGGTGCAGGTGAAGGAGATGACCAGGGCCGGAGCAGGAACGGGAGATGTTTCAGAGCCCAGCCAGGAAGATGGCCCACGGTGGAGCCGATGGAGGGAGGAGCTATGGTGGAGGAAGGGCTGGCGACTACAGGAGGGCCAGCTGGCAGTGGCAGAGCCAGTGGTATTGGAGCCCAAGGTAGAGACGGAGAGCCGAACAGCCAACAGAGAACCAAGGTGGAGCTGAATAGAGGGAAAAGCCCAACAGAACCAGGGGGATGGAGGGGCAAGGCAAAGCCGGAGGGGTGTAGTCCCGAGGCAAGGGCAGGATGGCGGGAGGGATGGAGGGATAAGGGGGCGAGGCAGAGCTGGTGGGCTAACTGGCCACGGTGGAGACAAGGGAGCTAACAGCCAAGGTGGAGCTGATGAGCTGATGGGCCAAGGCGGAGTTTGGGATTTGAAGGCTCAGGAGAAGCTGCAGCGGTGTGTATAACTCACCAAATGGCGACTCCCATTACAGAAAGCACCACTGACAGAGGAACGACATCCGTGGTTGTTATAGGACAAACAGATAATTCATATTTATGACAGGACAGACAAGGTGTTCATAGTTGGCCTCCTTCGCTGTAACAGGTCAAGTAGAGAGTTCGTAAGATAACAGAAGGAGACAGTGGTGGCTTTCCTCTGTACCCTCGCTCTTTATTGTTAACTCCACCGTAGCATGCTTTGCCGGCTCACACACCTGGTCAGTCGTCAGTTGACACTTTGGCTCTGGGGCGATCATCAGCTCTGTTACCCCTGAAGGCGATGGCTCGTCAATCACAGCGGGCCCCGGCTCTGTCTGTGGTGGACTCAGGTTGATGCTCCATGCAGCGGGTTGATGTTGGGCTGGGCTCTTGGTCCAGAGTGGGTCTGGTGTCGTTGTCCACTGGTCCGACGCTCAGGGATGATCTGCATGATACTAGCACTTTAGGACAAAATCTGATTAAAGGGTTAATTCACCCAAAATTGAAAATTCTGTCATTAATTACTCGCCCTCATGTCGTTCCAAACCCATAAGACCTTCATTGATCTTCAAAACACAAATTGAGATTTATTTGATGAAATCCAAGAGCTTTCTGACTTTGCATAGACAGTAACGACACATTCAAATGGCCCAGGAAAGCACTTCTTTGTTATTTTTTATTACTTTGTGCACAAAAAGTATTCTCGTAGCTTCATAACATCACGGTTGAATCACTGATGTCACATGGACTATTTTAATGATGTCCTTTCTGGGCAGGGACAGACTGGGACAAAATTTCAGGCCGGGAAATCTCACACTCATCCAGGCCATCCCATACACCCACACCAAATGTTGAATCCACTGACAACAATATTGTTTGTATGGCCATCATCTTCATCATCACATAAAAAAAGTTTAAATCCCTAGGCTGTGGCCACACAAAAAAAAATTAAAGGTTATCTATTGAACTTCCAATTTCCTTTTTAGTCTCTTCATTTTCCCTGACATCTCTGTCTCTCACGTGTGGTGCGTATTTACTTTTTCACTAATTTTCTTGTACCTGTCACTTTTTCCAAGAACACATATCCACCTTGTTGCAAAACAGCCACCTCATTGTAAATTTTTTTGCACATAGTATAGGCCTACATTTATTTAAGTATTACATTAGGACCATGTGTCATCGTTTTGTCTTGCCTAAATGTCAAAATTATTACAATAATTGCTACATGTTGAATATATCTTTATAGAAAAATCTTAAAACTGAACATGTTTTAGAAATGATCAAGGGTAATGTTTTGTCCTAATGAAAATTAACCATGGTATTATTTGGCCTATGGTAAAAATACAGTAATCATGCTTTTTGGCGGTCTGATTACCATTTGCATAACCAGAGTTATTACAAATACTATGATGAAACTACATAGTTGAGCAAAACCACTGTTAATTTGTGATTACCATAGTTTAACTCTAGTAACCATGTTTTGGTATTATTTTTAGAAAAACCATGGTTAATTTTCATTTGGGTTGTGTTGTTGTCTGCCTTATAGCCCCCTCTAAACCTGTTTTAAAACAATGTGAATATTTGTCTGCTAAATTCCTACTCTTTATCGTAATTTTGTCCATTTGTTAATTTTGCAGTGACTGCTACTGCTAACATTTGCTAACAGTTTAATGCTTAACTAAGTAAACTAAGGCAAAACTACAATAGTCTATTTAGATTATTTTATAATATTTATTTAGATTAGATTATAATAGATACTGTAACTGACCTGCACTTCAAGTCCTGAACAGGACAGTTTTGCCTCTCTGCTTTACCTCTGCGCTTCCACTCCATTCCGGAGTGTCGCATCCTTTTGGCGGACATGCAGATGCGAATGCTCTCTGTCTGTGGTGGACTCAGGTTGATGCTCCATGCAGCGGGGTGATGTTGGGCTGGGCTCTTGGTCCAGAGTGGGTCTGGTGTCGTCGTCCACTGTTATAATTAACAAGATACACCTGAAAATAATGACGAAATCAAATCAAAAACCATGACAGTGAAAACTGAAAGTCCAAACTAACAGAAACCATGACAGAACACCCCATCCCGGAAGGCGTGACCTTGTGCCATAAAGAGTGAAGGATGAGGAGACTGCAAAGGGATTGCATCCTAGTGGAGAAATGCAGGAGGAGATTTTGGAGGTGGATGAACATCTGGAAGGAGGATAACAATATCAAGGACAGCAGACAGAGGGCGGAGCCTGGAGCAAGAAAGGGAGATGGTCCAGAGCCCAGCGAGGAAGACAGCCCACGGTGGAGCCGATGGCGGGAGTAGCCATGGTGGAGGAAGTGCTGATGACCCAGGGTGGAGATGGAGAGCTGAAGAGCTAAGGCGAATCTGAGGATCCAGAGGGACATGGCGAAACCGACGGCTTAGGTGAACAAGGAATAGACAGGAATGCTGAAGGGAGGGAGGGATTAGCCCAATAGAGCCAGAGAAATGGAGGGACGAGGCAAAGCTGGAGGAGTGTAGAGTGTAGCAGGTCGGTGACCGACCAAGGCAAAACCAGAGGGATGAGGAAGGGATGAGTTGATGGGCCGAGGTGGAGTTTGGGATTTGGAGGCTCGGTAGGAGCTGCAGCAGTTTGTACAGCCCAAACTCACCAAATGGCAACTCCCATTACAAAAAGCACCATTGACAGAGCAACGGCATCCATGGTTGTTATAGGACAAACAGATAATTCAGGTACGACCTCCATGTTCGTGACAGGACAGGCAGGGAGTTCATAATAAGCCTCCTTGGCCGTCCCAGGATAGGTAGAGAGTTTATAAGAGGGCGGAAGGAGAATTGGTGTATCCGAATATAAGTCCAGCCTCAGCAGTGGTACAGTGGACGGGGCTTTCCGTAGCGTGCATTGCCGGGTCACCCAGCTGGTCAGATGTCAGTTGAGGCTCTGGCTCCTCTGTTGCTTCTGAAGGCGATGGCTCGTCAATCACGGCAGGCCCCAGCTCTCCGTCTATGGAGGTTGATGCTCGGTGCAGCAGGGTGATGTTGGGCTGGGCTCTGGGTCCAGACTGGGGCAGGTGTTAGAGGACAAAATCTGATTAAAGGGTTAGGTCACCCAAAATTTTAAATGATGTCATTAATTACTCACCCTCATGTCATTCCAAACCTGTAAGACCTTCGTTTATCTTCAAAAAACAAATTGAGATATTTTGATGAAATCCGAGAGCTTTCTAACTCTGCATAGACAACAACGACACGTTCAAATGGCACAGAAAGGTATTTTTTGTTATTTTTACATTATTCTTTACTTCTTCGTACACAAAAAAGTATTCTTGTAGCTTCATAACATTAAGGGTTAACCACTGATGTCACATGGACTATTTTAATGATGTCCTTTCTGGGCAGGGACGGACTGGGACAAAATTTCAGTCCGGGAAATCTCACACTCATCCAGTCCATCCCATACACCCACACCAAATGTTGAATCCACAGACAACAATATTGTTTGTGTGGCCATCATCTTCATCATCACATAATTTTTTTTTAAATCCCTAGGCTTTGGCCTAGGGATTTAAAAAAATTAAAGGTTATCTCTTGAACTTCCAATTTCCTTTTTAGTCTCTTCATTTTCCCTGACATCTCTGTCTCTCATGTGTGTGTTTACTTTTTTCACTAATTTTCTTGTACCTGTCACTTTTTCCAAAAACACATCTCCACCTTGTTGCAAAACAACCACCTCATTGTAATTTTTACAATGATTGCTACATCTTGAATATATCTTTATTGAAAAATCTTAAAATGGCTTTTTGGCGGTTTGATTACCATTTGTACAACCAGAGTTACTACAAATACTATGGTGAAACTACACAGTGTAGCAAAACCATTGTAAATTTGTGATTACCATTAGGGATTTTCATAAGGGTTGTGTTTTTGTTTGCCTTATAGCCCCCTCTAAACCTGTTTTAAAACAATGTGAATATTTGTCTGCTAAACTCCTACTCGTTACAAATGTAATCATGTCCATTTGTTAATTTTGCAGTAATTGATTGCTACTGCTAACATTGGGCTAACAGTTTAATGCGTAACTAAGTAAACTAAGGCAAAACTACAAAAGTCTATTTAGATTATTTTCATAATATTTATTTAGATTAGATTATAATAGATACTGTAACTGACATGCATGAATTAAAATGATGTATTTATATTTCAATTACCTTATTGACTATCTTGGACAAAGTTGCAACACAATGCATTCTGGCATAGTATTTTTCTTTATACTATTATTTTATATGTTTCTTCTTTTGCAGTATGTAGATGAAGATTTCAGATGTCCGATACATACACACACACAGGTCCTTGCAGTTTCAAGTGCAGTGTGTTTTCTAACGTATGCGATGACACAGGAACCCATGCTCTCAGGAGATCTTCAGGACGTCCTCATGAGGAATGCGTGTGACCTTTGACCTGTATAGAGGGTGTCACTGTCAGCTGCAGTTCGAGGGCTCTGTGAAGCGCAGCTGATTCCACACACCCTGACTTTTGACACCAGCATGTGCGAGATGAAGACTTGTGTTGCCTCAACTTAATCGCTTGTCCATGCCTTTGGAAATTTTGAATAGGGACCTTTCAAAAGCTCTAAGTGTTTTGAGGTTAAGTTTTATAAAAGCTAACTTAATTGTGTAGATGGTTCTTTTAAGAGTTTATAATGTGTTAGTGTTGCTATAATATCTTTTTCAGTAAACATATCCTCACACACTGTTTTGCTTGTCCCGATGAGTCAGTCATTGAAGCACAAATTCCATTACAGTCCTGTGGAAAAAAACAACCCTTCCATCGTACACACTTCACACACCCAACGTCCTGCTGACTCACTGCACCCTCTTATCCATCCTTGGCATTATATGATGTGTTTATAAGGGCACTGGTCTGAGCACAGGTCATTGAACCGACATATATAGACAAACTTATAAAGCGTTTAATGAGGATTCTTTATTAAAAACTGTGGAACACTGGATTTTAACTGATGCATTACTAGGTTTGGACATTTCTGAAGAAAGTGAGTGATGCATGCATTTCACATAAAAGATGTTTACATATACTCCACAAGAGAAAATAATAGTTGAATTTATAAAAATGACCCCATTCAAAACTTTACATACACTAGATTCCTAATACTGTGTTGTTACCTGATTGATTCAATGTTTTTTTTTTTTTTTGTGATAGTTGTTCATGAGTCCCTTGTTTGTCCTGAACAGTTAAACTGCCCAGTGTTTGATCTTCAGAAAAATACTTCAGATCCCACATATTCTTTGGTTTTTCAGCATTTTTGTGTATTTAAACCCTTTCCAACATCTTTTTACACTGAGGACAACTGAGGGACTCATATGCAACTATTACAGGAGGTTCAAATGCTCACTGATGCTCCAGAAGGAAACACAAATGCATTAAGAGCCAGGGGGTGAAAACTTTTGGAATCTTATGATCAGGGTACATTTAACTTATTTTGTCTTCTGGGAAACATGTAAGTATGTATGTAGCTTCTGATGGGCAGTACTAAATAAAATATAAAAATATGATTTTTAGTCAAAATAAAAAAAAATATAGGCTACACATCTTCATTATGTTCAAATGTTTACACCCCTGGATCTTAATGCATCAGTGAACGTTTAAACCTTCTGTAATAGTTTCATATCCCTGAGTCCCTCAGTTGTCCTCAGTGTGAAAAGATGCATCTCAAAATCATACAGTCATTGTTGGAAAGGGTTCAAATACAAAAAAAAAAAAATGTTGAAAAACCAAAGAATGTCTGGAACCTGAAGGATTTTTATGAAGAACAGCGGGCAGTTTAACTGTTCAGGACAAACAAGGGACTCATGAACAACTATCACTAAACAAAAAAAACAGCAACAACAAAAAACACACACACACACACACACACACACACACACACACACACACACACACACACACACACACACACACACACACACACACACACACACACACACACACACACACAAACACACAGCTGTGGATCATTCAGGTAACAACACAGTATTAAGAATCAAGCGTATGTAAACTTTTGAACAGATTCATTTTTATAAATTCAACTATTAATTTCTCTTGTGGACTATATGTAAACATATTTTATGTGAAGTATCTTATTCAGGTCTGTACAAATACAAAATAACATGCATTTTGTCTGATTCCTCCTACTTTTGTAAAAAATAATGAACATTTTGCAGATTCTGCAAGGTGTATGTAAACTTTTGACTGTGCACATTCAAGAGTTCTTGAGATGATTGTGAATCTTTGGTTTCTCAGATTATTACTTTGGCTTCTGAGCTTTTTAATGCACTAGTACGTAGATGTTTTCTTAAGAACTAGACAATGAAGACCGTGCTTTATTTGGTGTATATAACCTTGTCCACTTGACCTCTGCTTTGGAAATGTTTGTCTGGTCCAGTAACAATGGCTGGGATTGGGCCAGACTGTCTAATAGCAAGTGTTCATAACACCCTCCCTCGCTCACCCTGGTTTTAATGACCTCTTCTCTCGTCATCATTCAGCGTGAGAGGGCCAGTGCACATATCCTGCTTTTGTGGGACAGGAATCTCTGGAATTCTGGCCACCTCCTTGGCTTTCCCTTCTTCTTCTTCTCTCCGAGTTGATACACAGCTCTCCTAAATAGTTACTACTGGGACCCTCCTCTGTCTGGGTATTTGCGTTATGGGTTGTGTGTGAAGTGCATACCACACACGCTCACACAGATGCACAATCACATACTGTCAGAGCTGAAATCACCCTGGTTCTGTAATGTCTTTATGCATTCTCTCCCACACACACACACACACACACACACACACACACACCTGTTGCCCCACTACCAGCAGATCATGTTTGGCTTCAATCCTCACTTGTCTGTCAAAGTTACTTGCTCACATTCCTCACCCTCTCATATGAGTCATTCCACAGCATCCAAACTCCCATGCACCGGATTGAATTCAGGAGGAGATTTGTGTGTGTAATTTAATGAGATTTAAAATCTAGTCACAGCTGATGCAAAACACCTGTTCAGTTATTGTGTGTTCACTGCAAGGTCAGATTTTGCTTCATAACATGCCTTCTTTCAAAGTAAGATAGAAAACAGATAACCATTTAGCTTTTTATTTTTTATTCCTATCTATATATGAAAGGATGTTTCATAAAACATTTGACTGATTAATATAACATTTTATTCATAAAAACATGGTGAAAATGTATTTTGTTTTTCTGACTGATGACTGTATTTTCTGATGTATCAAGTGATAAATATATATCCAAATCCTGTCCATAAAACCCTCTAACCTCTAATATGTCATCAACAATCTAACAAAAATGTTGAACCTGGCTTTATCCAATGTTCAGATTTTTGTTCTGGATATGTATGCAAATTAGCGCAGTTTTAATGAGATAAACATGACATTTATAAGACTTGTATGGTTTAATATAACATAAGTGATGTCTCTTACTGAAAGATGTAGTATAAAACTCATGGAAGATTTACGTTATTTAAAAAATCCACACTGATTTATACATATTTTCAACTATGGGGGGGGGGGGGGGGTGCCATTATTTTGATTACATGAAATGGTTGCACTCTGTGAACAACTGTTGCTACCTGTTGCTGTTTTTACCAGAACACCAACTCGGAAAATAAAATACTGATATGATATAAAATTTACTTGGACAGTACCTCACTGCACCGAAAATCACATTCTTCCCTACTATATACCATAGGGAAACATTTAACATTTAAAGGTAGTCTCGCATAGCCAGACCCTCAGACTGACGGCTGAAGGTCTAGAATCCATGCAGCTTTCATTGGCCAAGGCCCGCCCATAAGACCATTTGACCGACATGTCAAACAACCAATCACAGTTTGCTTCGTTCAGCGAAAATAAAATGCGACACTCGCGTCTCCCGGAAATTTGATCAAATTCAACTTATCAGATGACCACGTTGAAATTCCTGAAGTGTTTCATATGCTGTCCGTGGGCATGACGTCTGAGGCTGAGACTAATTTAACAGTGACCTATTATGCCCGTTTTTACAATATGTAATATAAGTCTCAGGTGTCCCCAGAATGTGTCTGTGAAATTTCAGCTCAAAATACCCCACAGAACATTTATCATATCATTTTGAAAATGCCTATTTTGAGTGGAAGCAGAAACCTGTCATTTCCGTGCATGTATCTTTAAATGCAAATGAGCTGCTGCTCCCCGCCCCCTTTTCCAGAATAGAGCTGTGCCTTTACAGCTCATACCTCAGATACTCTGCGCACACATATCCGAACGTAAGCACAGAAAGCGGCTGTCACACGGCATGTCAGTACTAAACTAAGTTCTCTTTCATGTCCTATTGCACTTAAACTGTCAAATACACACAAGTTAATGTTAAAAACACACAGTAGTTACAAAAACAATTAGTTATGTCTGTGAAGGTAAACAGCTGGGAAAGAAATCACATGTTTATATTAGATCTCTGTGGACTCTGAATAGTGTCTGAGCTCATCTGTGCAGCCAAAGACAGAACAATTAGAATGCTTTGCTTGAACTTTGGCCATGGCGTTAGACATACCTGTCAACATATGGGTACCAAAAAAAACAGGAGACAGGGGGAAGCCTTTTGAAGTGGAAGCTATGTCAATTTACATGCAGGTTTTTTTTTTATGTAGGATTTTTTTCACCGGAGTACCACCTGAGTCTTCTCCCACTTCTACCAGTGATCCTTCCCACGGTTCTACCTGTGCAGATCTCAACAGCATCACTGGGTTGTCAAGTTAACAGGACAAATGGGTTGAAATTTGTGTTGTGTTGTTAATTGTGTGAGAAGGATGCATTCTTACAAGATCTGGCAACTGGACAACCTTCATGATTATAACAGTTAAACACAGAAAAAGTCAGATTGTCATGATATGTCACCTTTAAAGCCCTGATTCAGGGGTGCTGCTCGCAATTTTGGGCCCTATGACAAAATATGAGGTTGCCCCCCCCCCCCCACCACACCAAAGCAGATCTCTGGGGGCCCCTAAAGGGCGTGGGCCCTTAGAATTGTCCTAACTTTCCCCCCCTTAGCGGCGCCCCTGCCCTGATTAGTTTAAAAAAATAATAATAATGAGTTATTGTATCATTCACTCAACCAGTTTGTTCAAAAATAATTAGAAACACCATTACTGTGCAGCACTGTGATGTTAAAGTCTGCTTCTGCTTTGACTTTGTTTGACAAAACCAGTCATAAGGGTCAATTTTTTGACATTTAAATGTATACATTTTCTGAAAGCTGAATAAATAAACTTTCCTTTGGCAAGTAAGAATAGGACAATATTTGGCTGGAATACAGCTTTTTGAAATTCTGGAATCTGAGAGTACAAAAAAAATCTAAATATTGAGAAAATTTTGAAGTCTTTAAAACTGTCCAAATGAAGTTTTTAGCAATGCATATTACTAATCATAAATTAAGTTTTGGAAATGTACAAAATATCTTCAGGGAACATGATCTTTAATTTATATCACACACATATGTGAATAAAGATGCCAATAAAGTAACTGGCCATTCTGTGTCTAAAATGTAAGTAAACAGTTGCATGAAAGCAATATCACTGTGTAAAGCCATATCAGTGTACCATAATCTCAGGTGTGATATTTTGATTAAATATCACAGCTTCTCATATTTACTCACACTCCCAACAATTCAAAAACTTATTCATTTGTTTTTATTGCATTACAATATACACTCTTAAAAATAAAGGTGCTTTAAAAGGTTCTTTACAGCGATGCCATAGAAGAACCATTTTTGGTTCCATAAAGAACCATTCAGTCAAAGGTTCTTTGGAGAACCATCTCTTTCTTACCTTTTTATAATCTGAAGAACCTTCTTTTGCCACAAATAACCTTTTGTGAAACAGAAAGGTTCTTCAGACGTTAACGATTCTTTATAGAACCATTTAGACAAAAAGGTTCTTCTATGGCATAGTGAAAAACCTGCATATTTACAGCTCCTTTTATATTTGAAATGGATTTGATATAATATATTTGATTTTACATATGGTTAGAAAAAAATTAATATTACAAAAATATACACACTTAAACACAATAGTTCCAAAAGGGGATTTCAAAATAATGCCATAGAAGAACCCTTTTCAGTTCTCCAAAGAGCCTTTCAGTAAACAGTTCTTAAAAGAACCAGTGAAGAACATTTAAAAATAAAAAAAAATAAGAAACTTTTTTATTTTTTTATTTTTATTTTTTTACAAAAGCACATTTTGTGAAATGGAAAGTTTCCATGGATGTTAAATGTTCTTAATAAAGCCACAGATGCCAATAAAGAACCTTGATTTTTAAAAGTGTAATAATGTGGATTGCTCAGATAATGTAGTCCTGGAAGAATCTGAAAAATTTGAGTTCATTTGGAAATCTTTGAATTTTTTTAATGGCAGACTTTGATGTCTTGACAAATCTGAGCACAGTTTGAGACATTGCTGAGATGTCTTAAACTCTGTAGGAGACATGTGAGATTACTAGGATTTTTTCTCAAGAGAAAAATCTGAAAAGCACAAAACTCACTGCAAGTCTGCATTTGCTCTCTGTTGTGGAGGATATTCCAAAATCTTTTGATTAAATAAAGTTATATATTATTATAAACAAATATTTAAATCAAAATGGTCAAACCAGGCATGTCATTCCAATAAAAATCTGCAGGAATGGTTTTGAAGTGACTGCCTGAAAGCTGTTATATGAGTTATAGGAAAGCAGTCTCTAGAGATCATACTCCCTTCCCATGTTTCTCTTCCTGGGTTTCATAACACAAACCTGAGGCCCAGCAGAGAGCTCTTCCTGCAACTATACAGAAAACACTTTTCATGTCCCTACAAGATGACAATGAAAATGTTTCGGTTTTCCTACAAAAACAAGGGAAACCTGTGTGAACAGCCAGAGTTTCCTGAATGTGGCCGCTGGTAGGAAACGCTTAGAGGAAGTGAGAAAGTGCAGCAGGAAGCACTCTGTGTGCAAGGATAGTAGAAAGTGTATCGGTGTGTTCACGTTGTGTGAGAGCTGAGTTGTTTATGGGGATTTTCCTTTGCATCTGCATCAGGATTTCCCATCCAAGCGGAAAATGGCTGGAGTTCCCTTCTCAATTGTTCCACTATTATGACAATGTTTTCATGCACTCCAGGGCGGCTTTCGTAACACATAACAAATGGCCAATTAAACTGTGGTCAGGTGAACACCCTGTGTGTGTTTGTTAACTCTGTATTAAGTGTCTCAGTGGTTTTGTTTCATAAAACTGGTGTTTGTAATCCACACTACTGAAATCGGCAGTCTCATTTTGCAGTTTTGCACTCACACCCTGCTCCCTAGAGCTCTAGCTAGACAAATAATAAGGGATCCCCTCATTATGAAGACACACTCCCACTTCTTCAATCTATGCTGATGTCAGAGACAAGCTGCCTCGCTCTCTCTCTCTCTCTCTCTCTCTCTCTCTTACTCTCTCACTTGCTCGCTCTATAAGGTGACCTGCCTCTTTGGAAATGCTCTGTGGAACTGACAAGGCATCTGCGTTTGAGTCTTGCTGTGCCTTTAGCTTAGTAACTAGTAACTGATGCACTTTGTAACTGGACTGGCTGTGGAACATCTGCCTTTTGAGATCTTTGGAGACTTGCAGAATAAAAGTGGATAAACCTGCTTTTGCATTGGGGATTTTTACAATTTTTACTTTGGGATTCATTTTTTGGAAAGCTTGGAAATGTGTTCTAGAAGGAATCTGAGGACTCTGGCTGTTATTTGCACAGTCTTGTTGTTTGTTGTATGTTCAGCTGAAGAAGAGGTGAGTAGATTTGAGCCAGTGTGTTGCACACATGTGACTTTGCAGATGTATTTTTGTTTATCTTGAAGGATCTCTGAAACTATTTTCTCCTTCCTTACAAAAACATCTATTGATGTTGCACTCTGCTGCATTCTAATGCGAATTCATTTCTCTTTATTGAGCATAAAACAGACATTAGTCTGATTTCAGTTCAAGTCATTGATTTTGTGCAAAAAAGTGTGCTGATGAAGCTAAATCATGTTGTTTCTTTGACATATGAAAATAAAAATGTGATAAGAGCTACATTTTACATGGTTAAATTTATTTTAATTTATACAAATATTTTTTTTAAATGTTGATTCCTCAAAATATACACTACTGTTCAAAGGTTTAGTGTCAAAAAGACATGAAGTTAATGCTTTTAATCAGCAAGCATGCATTAAATTGATCAATAGTGACAGTAAAGGCAGTAATTTTACAAATATTTCCATTTCAAATAACTTTCTATTTATAAAATGTATCATATGAAGCAGCTATTTTCAACATTTATGATCACCAAAATGTTTCTCGAGCAGCAAATCAGCATATTAGAATGATTTCTAAAGGATCATGTGACACTGAAGACTGAAGTAATGATGCTGAAAAATCAGGTTTGCATCACAAAAATAAATTGCATTTTAAAATATATTCAGCTAGAAAACAGTTATTTTGAATTGTAATAATAT
Source organism: Garra rufa (assembly GCF_049309525.1). Lineage (NCBI taxonomy): Eukaryota > Metazoa > Chordata > Actinopteri > Cypriniformes > Cyprinidae > Garra > Garra rufa. The sequence continues at coordinate 2,405,235 of NC_133375.1, read as the reverse complement.
TTTATAATTTTACAATTTTTACTGTATTTTAAAACAAATAAATACAGCTTTGGTGAGCACAAAAGACTTTTAAAAAAAAAAACATTATTTATATGTATGTATTAACTTTTTTATTTTTTTACATTTTGCTTTAATATTTAAATTTTGTACACATGACCTTTTGACCATAGGTGGCATGAAGAAAGTAATTGTTTATGGAGATCACATCAGGTAGAAATAGCTTCTAATGGTAACAACGGCACGGTTTATCTTACAAGTGTATATTTATGATTCGATTCTACAGTCACATTTCAAACACAGACACCTAAGTGAGTGTATTATATAAACACAGCCGGACCCACTCATACAAACTTGCAAAAACATTGGCCTGACAACTCCTACACTGTCATCTCAGTGAAAGCCTTTCATTTCTGAGTGCTGGCCTTATGTAATGAAGTGAAGGGCTGAAGCTGTGTACTTGTCTTTCATCTCTTCCACTGCTGTTCCTGCAGGCGTCCAGAGGCTGTTCCCGTCCGTGCTCCTGCCCCCCGTCTCCACCCTCCTGTCCGGTCGGAGTGAGCTGGGTGTTGGATGAATGCGGCTGCTGTAAGGTGTGCGCCCAACAGTTTAACCAGGACTGTGGTCCTGACCGACCCTGCGACCACATCAAGGGCCTGCGCTGCCACCTAGGGGCCGGAGGGGACCCTCGACGTGGTCTCTGCAGAGGTAAGAAAAGAGACAGATCTGAGACACCACTGAGATTGATTAGCTTTAACAGTAATGTGTATATTGTCTTTTGTGTGTGTATATATATATATATGATGCATTAAGAGCCAGGGGGTGAAAACTTTTGAATTTAAAGATCAGGGTAAATTGAACTTATTTTGTCTTCTGGGAAACATGTAAGTATCATCTGTAGCTTCTGAAGGGCAGTACTAAGCAAAAAAACAAAACAAAAAACATATATTCATTCTGTTCAAAAGTTTTCACCCCCGTCTCTTAAAGCATTGTTTTTCCTTCTGAAGCATCAGTGAGTGTTTGAACCTTCTGTAATAGTTGCAAATGAGTGCCTCAGTTGTCCTCAGTGTGAAAAGATGGATCTCTTAAAATCATACAGTCAATGTTGGAAAAGGTTTAAATACACAAAAATGCTGAAAAAGCTATTATTTTCTCTTGTGGACTATATGTAAACGTATTTTATGTGAAATATCTTCTTCAGGTCAGTACAAAATAAATATAACATGCATTTTATATTATATCATTTTATTATTTTGGTAAAATAATTAACATTTTGCACATTCTGCAAGGTGTATGTACACTTTTGACCTCAACTGTATATATATGCAACAGCAATAGTAAAACTACAAATTAAATAATTTTTTTATAAACAAACAAAGCTTTTTGTATAAACCCAAAGTTTTCCCAAAGTTAGCCAGCTAATTTGCTGTTATTCAGCCAGACTTTGCAAGTTTTACTCCAAAAATGGGTAACAAATTATTTTAATGTCCTTGTTACAAGCAGTGATGAGAATAATAGCGTTATAAATAAACAGCATTACTATTACTATTTTGTCAATAATGAGAAATCAAACAAATTACCTTTTCCCTGTTACAACGGCGTTACTGTTACTGACAATAAAATGTGGCGTTACTATTTTTGTGTTTCGTTCTTCTTCTGAGGTAAATTCTGGCTTATTTCTCCTTAAGCATGTCTTCTTTCAGAAACGAAAAGTACCTGCATGTCCGCATGTCTCACGTGGATGTTTAAGATTTAAAAAGAGGAGCCATTCCTGGGTGTGATTACATGAGAGATGAGTTTAGACAGGAAATACTGGAGCTTGCGTTGGTATCATACAGATTACTTTATCAGAGAATATTTGCTTTCAATGTTACATTCATTTGAAAGTAGACATTGCAAGCTCTCTATACATATATTTCTCATGTCTATGAGGCACATATTCACAGAGATTCAGGTTGTTTTATTTACATTTTTGTGTAGAGAGGGGATGGAGACCGAGACGGCAGAGAGCGCACCCCGTTTATTTTATTTATTTGACTAAAGCACATTGTTTTCTTGTTATTATGACTAGACACAAATAAAAGTAGACCCTTTGCAGTTTCAAAATGACAGACCCCAGAAGGTTAACAGTGTTGCCACGGGATGTTTTTCATGTCTGCAGGTTGAAGCAACCCCAGTAACATGATATTTAGCCTTTGGAAGTTATTTGACATATTTACACATTTTTTTTTAAAAGTAACACAGTAGTTACTTTCCCTGGAAATTAGTTACTTTTATAATGATTTGTGAGAAGCAACTAGTAACTACAACTAATTACTTATTTAAAGTAACATGCCCAACACTAGTTACAAGTTACATGTATCTACTATAGCTAATTACACAAGCAACTAACTCTAATCCTAACCCTAAAGTCAATACATGTTGTTATTATTAACACATTCTTGTTTGTGTAATTACGCTGTAATGAGGACAGTATGGCCCAAAAATAATAAGTTTAGATTTTTTTGTTAGATCATTTTTATGTCTGAATTGCAATAAGCACAGAGCTGCTCCATTACAGGCCCTTGACTGAATGACTAAAGAAATGCCTGATGTTTGTTGTGTCTCAGCTGAGGCTCAGGGACGTCCGTGTGAGTTTGCTGGTCGTGTGTATCAGCACGGAGAGGATTTCCAGCCCAGCTGTGAGCACCAGTGCAGCTGTATGGATGGTGTGGTGGGCTGTATGCCGCTGTGTCCACACAACATCCCTCTGCCCCGCAGTCACTGCGCCAACCCTCGTCTGGAGACGCCGCCAGGACGCTGCTGTGAGGAGTGGCTGTGTGACGACGATAACAGCATCAGGGAAGACCCACCAGACCCCCGTCCCCGTCACACCCCATCCAACCACATCAGCAATCTCATACAGAGCCCTAACAGCATCCAGACCAGAAGGGGCTCCTTTCAAGGTATTATTAAAATATACTATATATTATACGTATGCTGTTACAGTGTTATTTTAGCACCTGTTTTTGTTGTTATTAATATTTTACATTTGTTTTTATTATTAGATTTTTGCCATTTTTGCCAAAGTTAATAAACTAAAAAAAATATATAATAATTTATATATATTTAAATAGATGTGTTTTTAAATGGCTTCTCATTCTCATTTACCTTGCAGAGTGGGCGTCCCTGCCAGTGTCTCGGATTCCCTTCCCATCGTCCGAATGTTTCCCACAGACCACAGACTGGTCCGAATGTTCTGCTTCCTGTGGGTTTGGCATCTCGAGTCGTGTGACCAATAGTAATGCCCAGTGCAAGCTTGTTAGAGAGACTCGCCTTTGCCAAATCAGAGAATGTGCCATCAATCCAGCTATGAAGGTGAGAAACTGTATTGAAATGAATTGCTTACATTTTATATTAGTTATCAACTTTAGATATTCTATTACCTATAAGTAATTTTGCAATGACATGCCAATTAACTCTTGTTATAGTGGTAGTAAATTTACTTATAGTGAGTAGAATGTGTTGTTGGGGACCATTAAAATAAAGTGTTTCTTAATTTTAAAGGGATAGTTCACCCAAATATGGAAATTGCCCTTTGATTTGCTCACTCTCTAATCTTTCTAGGTGTATATGACTTTTTTCTTTCAGGTTAATACTATTGGAGTTATACAGGTCCTTCTCAAAAAATTAGCATATTGTGATAAAGTTCATTATTTTCTGTAATGTACTGATAAACATTAGACTTTCATATATTTTAGATTCATTACACACAACTGAAATAGTTCAAGCCTTTTATTGTTTTAATATTGATGATTTTGGCATACAGCTCATGAAAACCCAAAATTCCTATCTCAAAAAATTAGCATATCATGAAAAGGTTCTCTAAACGAGCTATTAACCTAATCATCTGAATCAACTAATTAACTCTAAACACCTGCAAAAGATTCCTGAGGCTTTTAAAAACTCCCAGCCTGGTTCATTACTCAAAACGGCAATCGTGGGTAAGACTGCCGACCTGACTGCTGTCCAGAAGGCCATCATTGACACCCTCAAGCAAGAGGGTAAGACACAGAAAGAAATTTCTGAACGAATAGGCTGTTCCCAGAGTGCTGTATCAAGGCACCTCAGTGGGAAGTCTGTGGGAAGGAAAAAGTGTGGCAGAAAACGCTGCACAACGAGAAGAGGTGACCGGACCCTGAGGAAGATTGTGGAGAAAGACCGATTCCAGACCTTGGGGGACCTGCGGAAGCAGTGGACTGAGTCTGGAGTAGAAACATCCAGAGCCACCGTGTACAGGCGCCAGGTCAAGCCACTTTTGAACCAGAAACAGCGGCAGAAGCGCCTGACCTGGGCTACAGAGAAGCAGCACTGGACTGTTGCTCAGTGGTCCAAAGTACTGTTTTCGGATGAAAGCAAATTTTGCATGTCTTTCGGAAATCAAGGTGCCAGAGTCTGGAGGAAGACTGGGGAGAGGGAAATGCCAAAATGCCTGAAGTCCAGTGTCAAGTACCCACAGTCAGTGATGGTCTGGGGTGCCATGTCAGCTGCTGGTGTTGGTCCACTGTGTTTTATCAAGGGCAGGGTCAATGCAGCTAGCTATCAGGAGATTTTGGAGCACTTCATGCTTCCATCTGCTGAAAAGCTTTATGGAGATGAAGATTTCATTTTTCAGCACGACCTGGCACCTGCTCACAGTGCCAAAACCACTGGTAAATGGTTTACTGACCATGGTATTACTGTGCTCAATTGGCCTGCCAACTCTCCTGACCTGAACCCCATAGAGAATCTGTGGGATATTGTGAAGAGAAAGTTGAGAGACGCAAGACCCAACACTCTGGATGAGCTTAAGGCCGCTATCGAAGCATCCTGGGCCTCCATAACACCTCAGCAGTGCCACAGGCTGATTGCCTCCATGCCACGCCGCATTGAAGCAGTCATTTCTGCAAAAGGATTCCCGACCAAGTATTGAGTGCATAACTGAACATAATTATTTGAAGGTTGACTTTTTTTGTATTAAAAACACTTTTCTTTTATTGGTCGGATGAAATATGCTAATTTTTTGAGATAGGAATTTTGGGTTTTCATGAGCTGTATGCCAAAATCATCAATATTAAAACAATAAAAGGCTTGAACTACTTCAGTTGTGTGTAATGAATCTAAAATATATGAAAGTCTAATGTTTATCAGTACATTACAGAAAATAATGAACTTTATCACAATATGCTAATTTTTTGAGAAGGACCTGTATTAGTAAAAACGTCCTGGCTCTTCCAAGCATTATAATGGCAGTAAATGGGTGTTGAGATTTTGAAGTCCAAAAAAGTGCATCCATCCATCATAGTACTTGTGTAAGAAAAATATCCATACTTAGAACTTTGTAAACTATAATCTTTTGCAAACTGTCGTATGCGTGTTCACGAGAGAATGGCGCTTCAGCGGATAACGTAGCATAAGCTCCAGTGAGGATATTCTAGTCTTGCGAGAACCAAGTTTTGTTTACAGCAAAGGAAAATCAGTCAACTCTTGGCTTATATAATCCTCTGACATTTTTCTTTACTAATCCTCTTTTTGTAATTCTAATTTGTGACCAGTGTTTTGTTTTGCTCTCTTCTCCGAGCTTCACTTTTCACCGGAGCTTACACTACACCAAAGTCATCTAACGCCACTCTCTCATGAACGCCAGTACGCCAGTTAGCGGACGCTAGAGATTATGGTTTATAAAGGTTTAAATATGGATATTTTTCTTACACAAACACATCGATTCACTTCAGAAGGCCTTTATTAACCCCCGGGAGCCATGTGGAGTACTTTTTATGATGGATGAATTAACTTTATTGGACCTCAAAATCTCAACACCCATTCACTGCCATTATAAATCTTGGAAGAGCCAGGACATTTTTACATATAACTCTGATTGCATTTGTCTGACTCTGAAAGAAGAAAGTCATATACACATATGGCTTGAGGGTGAGTAAATCATGGTCTAATTTTTATTTTAGGGTGAACTGTCCCATAAAATGGACTGTCTACTTGTACTCTACTGACTGCTAGTTGACATGTAGTTGCAAAGTTACATATAGCTAGTAGAATGTCTAAATTGGACTATCAAAATAAACTGTTAGCACTGAGTATACATACATTTTTACTTACAAATAAACATGTACATTTTCTTTCAGTTTTTGGTGTGAAAAAGCCTTTACAGTTGCAAAAAAAAAAAAAAAAAAAAAATGTTATTAAAAACAAATAAGCAAGCTCAGTCCAAAGTAAAATGTAAAGTAATGCAAAAGTTATGTAATGCATTGCTTTCCATAAAAAGACACAATTACACAATTTAATTGAGTGATACTACTTTTAAAAGTAATTTTCCCCAACACTGGTTGCTTTTATGTGACCGTTCAATAAACAAGAAGTTAATATTGACTAGTAGTACCAAAACTTGGCAAGTTACTTCTTCTTATATTAAGTTAAAGGTGACTTATCATGAAAATCTGACTTTTTCCACATTTAAGTGCTAATGGGTCTCCGGTGTATCTACCAACCCAGAAAACCTGAAAAAGAACAACGCTGTTATTTTTATTTTTTTTTTGTAAACCATTCTCTGCAAGGTTAGATTTTGCTCCCCTTGTGACATAGGAAGAGGATCTTATGGTAATATTACCGCGCCTTAATCTGCACATTTCCACCCACGGTGTCGCCATTTTGTTTTTGCGAGTGACAGCAGTGTACCAGTTCTAATACCAAGCGAAGCATGTTAACTATTCTGTCTTTGGCTGCACAGACGAGCACAGAACACTATTTAGAGTCCCAGCCTCAGAGGAGACAACAGAGCAGTAAATGTATTGATTTATTTACTGTATATTACACTGATGCCACACAGATCTAATATAAATATGTGACTTCTTTCCAAGCCCTTTAACTTCACAGACATAACCAACTGTTTTTGTAACTTATGTGTGTTTTTAACATAAACCTGTGTGTATTGTAGTTTAAGCACAATAAGACAAGAAAGAAAACTTATCAGTAGTTTAAAGTAATATGGTTTAAAATGCATGATTTCAGTGCGATAGACATAATTATCAGAACCAGGGCTTAAAAACGGAAAAAAAATCCATTCGGTTCACTCCGAGCAGAATCGATATTATAACGTTTCTGTTCTTGCGTTCCTCATTAAACAAAACGTTCCGAAAACGGTTTTCTAGAAAAAAAATACCGGTTAATAACGTTATTTTATTAGATAGATAGATAGATTGATAGATAGATAGATAGATAGATAGATAGATAGATAGATAGATAGATAGATAGATAGATAGATAGATAGATAGATAGATAGATAGTGCCTTTTAATAACATGTTTGGCATTATGTTTACAAATGATTAAACCAAATTCCGTGTTCGTGTCATTTGAACTTAATGTCTTTAAAACCGAAAGTAAACGAGTTCACCTGGAAACTCGTTACAAATGCGCTAATAATTTTTTTTAAAACTATTTTCTTGTTTGATAATACTATAGCGAAATAAGCCCCTTCAAGACCATCCGCTTAATATCCTGACCACACGGCTTAATCTGCGATAAAAACCTGTTGACTTATTACCTAATATACATAATAGCCTATTATAGGCTATTTTTACTCAAACAAAACAGAACTCCAGATAGTGGATATGATTTTACATTTAATGCATAAAAGTAAAAGTAAAAGAAAACATAATGCATTGTAACATTATAAAACAACAATAGATTTTTTTAATTTATTTTTTTTACATTTAATACAACAGATCAACAACTTCAATTATAATATACCAAATAGGCTACTGGAAAAACTGGATGGGCTTCAGCAAAAGTGAATCTATTACCTACTAAGGCCAAGAGCAGAAAGCAAAAAGAGCAGTGTGCTGCGGTTTTTTATGTTGCTAGGCAACAACCAAAACAGCTGTCCTGTCAGTCAAATAAAAGAATTATAGCGCGAGCGCTCTAAAATCTTTGGGTTTTGCTGTTAATTAAACTGTGATATTAGCAGAAACCCAAAAAAATACAGCTCCGGTTTACCCACGACAGACACCAAATGTTTCTCCTCCATTTCTTGCAGTCTCCGGACTTTTTAAGCAACGGTAAACTTTCGTCACGTCAGGCGATTTTCCGCTCAGAGTTGCTTTTTTTTTTCAACTTCAGGCGCTCAGAGCGCTTCTGCAAAAATGCGAGGCGCCCGGGGCGCATAAGCAGCGCGTAGAACGCTCACTGCCAACAGAAAACCATTCAAAAAAGGCGCCTCTCACTGCAAATACGCGTTCGGTGTGATCAGGGCCTTAAACTACAAGTTTTAATTAGGCTAACTTAAACCTAAACATACCTTTGCACCTGAAACAGCCAGGTGCTTAGTAACCTTAAGCTCGTCGCATCAGAAAGGGCTCTGCTTATGATGATGACGTCTGCTTCGCGGGCATTTCACGTTGTATGCGTCACCGTCGCATTTGCGCACACAATTTGAAGTCATGTTTTTGGTCTGCCAAATTGACATAATAAAGAGAACGATAAAAATACCGTTATTAACCGGTTAATTTGGAATTTCTGTTTCCGTTTCTGTTCAGAACGATTAAAGTTGATTTTGTTTTCGTTTTCGTTTTTGTTCCTGGTCAATGTCATTTGTTTTCGTTTTTCGTTTTCATTCCTTGAACCGGTTCAGAGCCCTGATCAGAACCAAACATTTTAGCAGAGTATCTGAGGTATGAGCTGTAAAGGCACAGCTCTATTCTGGAAAAGGGGGCGGGGAGTAGCAGCTCATTTGCATTTAAAGAGACATGCATAAAAAAGCGTTTCTGCTTTCAGTCAAAATAGGCATTTTCAAAATGATAAAATAAATGATCTGTGGGGTATTTTGAGCTGAAACTTCGCAGACACATTCTAGGGACACCTAAGACTTATAGTACATATTGTACAAAGGGGCATAACATTGTTCTAGAAGAAGCCAAAGGCTCAAGCTTATCACTCATAATAATGATTTCTTGTTAATTTTTTTGTGTTATTTAGAAAGGAAAGAAGTGCAGGCAAACAGTGAGGTCTCGGGAACGGGAGCAGATCACGTTCGCTGGCTGCTCTACGGCTCGCCGCTACCGGCCTCGCACATGTGGCTCGTGTGTGGATGGCAGGTGCTGTCAGCCGTCCTCATCTCGCACGGTACGTCTGCGGTTTCACTGCCCGGACGGCGAGAACATCACGCGTAACGTCATGTGGATCCAGCGCTGCCGCTGCAGCAAGAGCTTCTGCGGAGTTCAGAGAGAGCGATCCTCACCCACCGTCAGCCTTCACAACGACATACACACCTTCTCTCACTGAACACACACACATCACTAGATAATGGCTAAAACTCACTTTTCACACTCAAAGGACATTCCTGAATTATAGAATAGTAAACTGTTTTAGATTGTATATAGTTTTTGCACTTTATATGTTTTTCCTTTGCTATGACCTACAAGCCCTGATTCTCTTGAAAACATGTCTAGGTCACATTTTTTGAGGACTGTTGTTAGCCCATGTTTCCACATCTTTCAGCTTTTATTTATTCTGATGATTTTAAATCTGATGTGTTTATTGTATCTTGAAAGATGGGTGACTTATTTGGCTTCAGATGAATGACTTCCTGTCACTGGATGGGTAAGAGAATGCACTAGTAATGAGGGCAGTGAGATTACCTGATTAAGGGATAAATTTAAGAATTTCACAAATATTATTGGCTTTTAAACTAATATATTTTCTGTCCATTCTTCATATGACAGAGTTTTTACTCGTATATTGAGTTGTACAGTACAGTACAGTACAGTACAGTACAGTTAATGTGTGGAAGAAAGCAGGATGGAGACAGATGTGTGTGAGCGGATGACTGGAGACTTGCTTTGTCTTTGTACAGTGTACAGGCTTCACTACAGGTGGAGTGACTCTTTGAGAATGCTTCATTTTTCGGGGCATGCTTTAAATTCTAGACGCTCTCTTATATAGGAGTGAACGACTATTTGTATAGTTACGATGTTGAATATAAATGTCTTTGCTGATCAGTTTGTGTCACAAAAAAATAAAACCTTTCCAGGAAAAATGTTTGTTTGTGTTGTTTCTAACTGACTGGTTCTTACTTTAACAATGGTTCTCAACTTCAAACATTTAAGGGGGGCACATGATGACTTATTAAGTTATACTAAATTACCTTACACACAAGTTCTGTCATGAAACTCTAGATGGTGCTGGCCGATCTATCTCAATCTGATATAATCACATGATAAATCACATGGCGCAGCTGAGGTTTCTGTAACATCAGCAGCTAATGAGCTTTCTGCTCAACATTCAAATACTCAGTTGCATCATGCTTCAGAAACCCTCCACCTTCCCCAGCTCCACCTGTATATATCTACTATGGGTATTTCATGTGTGTTACATATGGGGGGCTAACAGATCTATTCCGCCAAGTTGTCATGACAGTGAGGGAAACAATTATTTAATCCCCTGCTGATTTTGTACATTTGCCCACTGACAAAGAAATGATCAGTCTCTAATTTTAATGGTAGGTTTATTTGAACAGTAAGCAACAGAATAACAACAAAAACGTATTTCAAAAAAGTTATACATTTATTTGCATTTTAATGAGTGAAAAAAGTATTTGACCTCTTCGCAAAACATGACTTTGTACTTGATGGCAAAACCCTTGTTGGCAATCACAGAGGTCAGACGTTTTTTGTAGTTGGCCAGCAGGTTTGCACACATCTCAGGAGGGCTGATGTTTGGCAACTCAAACCTTCAGCTCCCTCCACAGATTTTCTATAGGATTAAGGTCTGGAGACTGGCTAGGGCACTCCAGGACCTTAATGTGCTTCTTCTCGAGCCACTCCTTTGTTTCCTTTGGCATGTTTTTTGGGTCACTGTCATGGGAATACCCATCCACGACCCATTTTCAATGCCCTAGCTGATGTTGTTCTCATGATCATTGAAACTCCACAAGGTGAGATCTTGCATGGAGCCCCAGACCGAGGGAGATTGACCGTTACTTTGTGTTTCTTCCATTTGCGAATTATCGCACCACTGTTGTCATCTTCTCATCAAGCTGCTTGGTGATTGTCTTGTAGCCCATTCCAGTCTTGTGTAGGTCTACAATCTTGTCCCTGACATCCTTGGACAGCTCTTTGGTCTTGGCCATGGTGGAGAGTTTGGAATCTGATTGATTGAAATTATTTGATCCCCTATCAATCAGCAAGGTTTCTGGCTCCCAGGTGTCTTTTATACAGGCAACAAACTGAGATTAGGAGCACTCCTTTTAAGAGACTGCTCCTAATCTCAGCTTGTTACCTGTATAAAAGACACCTGGGAGCCAGAAATCTTGCTGATTGATAGGGGATCAAATACTTATTTCACTTATTAAAATGCAAATCAATTTATACCTTTTTTAAAATGTGTTTTTCTGGAATTTTTTGTTGCAATTCTGTCTCTCACTTTTAAAATAAACCTATCATTAAAATCATTTCACTGATCATTTCTTTCTTAGTGGGCAAATATACAAAATTAGCAAGGGTTCAAATAATGTTTCCTTGCTATATTAAAGAACAGGCAAAAACTAAACAGTTAAATTTTGACTTGAGGTTGAACTTGATGTTGACTTTTAGGTTTTATTGCCAGACTTACAGAAAGAAAGTCAGATGAAGATAGGAAAACAGAATCTCATATATAATCGACAAAGTATCGTGATGCATAAAGCAGTGACAAATCATAAGTCACTTTCAAATCAAGCAGTTTATGTTTGTCAATCCACATGACCAGCCTGAACTTGTTGTGAAACCTGCGTTGGGAAATTATTGCCCTCATGACTGAATTTTGCCTGTGAAAATTTGCAGAAAACAGTCACAGTAGCAAAATACAATGGTTAAAAGATAGACAGAATAAATATTTTCTGCTAATTTGCTCACCCCCATGTCATCCAAGGTGCTCATGTCTTTCTTTCTTCAGTCAAAAAGAAACTAAGGTAACTAAGGAAAAATATTCCAGGATTTTTCAACATACAGTGGGATTTATATACTTATATACTGGGTTATACTTTTAAATCACAAATGCTTATCTTGCACTAGCTCTGCGATGATGTCCAAGATTTCATGCATTACATTAACAAATTGGAAATTAGTTCTTTGTCTGTGTACCTCAAAAATCACCAACATCGTTATTTTACCTTTTTTGTAAAGGGCGTTTGACTTTTTTTCAGGTTTGCTTTGTAAACACCGGGTTGGTACTTCTGCCTGCTTCATGCATGAACTTTCCAACATGATTATGTAATGCGTGAAGTTGAGCTAGTGCAAGACGAGCATTTGTGGTTAAAAAGTATATACATTTTCATTGTTTTTTTTGAAAATGACGGATCATTTCACTAGATAAGGTCGTTATTCCCTGGCTGGGATCGTGTATAGCCCTTTGAAGGATGCATTGAAACTGCCATTTGGACCTTCAACCCGTTGATCCCCATTTAAGTCCACTATATGGAAAAAATCCTGGAATGTTTTCCTCAAAACATGATGAAACATGATGAAATCACGAAAATCATTGATTGACACACTGTTAATTTTAGTATGCTTTTAGCATGTTGTTAGCATGTACAATGCAGGGGAAGGTTTTCAGTGAATCACAGCTTAAATTTCTCTTCACCTGACAAAGATGTCAAATGGTTTTAGAAGACTTGGATGCTTTTTATATTTTTGTTGCTTAAGAAACGCAATGATGTGAAGATTTTTTTCAGACTAACCCTTGAGTACTTTCAGTTTTGGCCTGTCATTTTAACATTCTACTTGATGTATGTATCTGAGAGACAAAGAGAGAGAATGACTGCCAGCTAAGGTCTCAGCACACTTTCTCGCCTTTGCAGTACAAACATCACAGCCAGCTCTCAAATTCCACACTGCCCTCCATATATACATACATAAAGCACTCGATCAGCTCTTTATGCAGTTTAAAGGATCACTAAAACCCAAACCACAGTAAGTCTTAAACTGCTTGCTTAATTAGAAGTCAGTATGTACTCTTACTCTAATGAGTCAGCCACATCAGTCATGTAAAATACTGAACCATCAGTATCAATGGGTTAAAAAAATTAAAAGTTGCCTTCAAGGATATGGATTTTAAAAAGATTATTGATTTTATGAGTTCAAGAAGGTTCATAGAACTGCATGCCATTGCTAGAGACAAGCCAACGTCATCACTGATGTAAAATGTGCCTGTTTCTGAGATGTTTGCTCTATAAGGGCCTCACACGTCGTCAAAAGACTGTTCAACTTGTTTGCCAAGCCGGAGTAATTGATCCAGTTCAATTGTGTATGGGCTGCTCTTAGAAGCCTTTGTAAACTTAAAGACGTGTCCCTTGACAACAACAATCTCCCAACAAAAAGAAAAGACTCCATAGTACAATAGTACAAAATAGCTTTGGGTTTAAACCCAAGTCTCATGTGACACACTAAAGGATTCATACATTACATGTACATTAACATACATTCGTACATTACATGTACATTAACAGACACTTTCCATGAATAGGTAACAAAATAGCACTTGTATCTTTTAAAAAATTCAGAGAAAGGAGGTACTTCGTTTCATCAAACTGAAATGGTTCATGACCTATTTTATCAGTGTATGACCTACTTTAATCAGTGTTGGGGGTAACGCATTACAAGTAACGCAAGGTATGCAATAATATGACTTTTTACCAAGTAACTAGTAAAGTAACGCATTACTTTTTAATTGACTTTTTCAAATAAGTAACGCCAGTTACTCCCCCCCCCATTTATTGTTTATAAGCTCTCCTGTCCCCATGTTGAGAGAAATCCTGAGTGTGATGTTACTTAAGTTCTAGAAAAAATGTGACCAAGCATTAATTCATCTCACTCACTAAAACAACAGATACAGTATTCCTCAAAATAAAAAATGCAATAATTAAATGTTAAATAATACAAATATCCTTTATGTATTTAATCCTATTTTATTAAATGATATCTTTGCTGCTGACCTTTGATAATCCAATTCATCCATACTAATAAGCAAAAATTTATTATTTGAATTTACTTTTCTCTAAGCCTGAGGCTTTTGGTTTAAAAGGCTTTTACATTTGCCAAAAATAGAACTTTTTCTATTAAAAACAAACAAGCAAACCCTGCCCAGATTTAAAAAGTAATGCAAAAGTAACATAACACATTACTTTTCATACAAAAAGTAACAAAGAAACATAATTAGTTACTTTTTTAGGGAGTAACGCAATATTGTAATAATGCATTACTTTTAGAAGTAACTTTCCCCAACACGATAATAATAACTAAAACTATTTGTAAAATTGCTGCAGTTAAATATGAATATAAATATTACATGAAAAACTCAAACTTTACATCACGGTTTGGTCAGTTACCCGGATGCACGGCCATATTGGAAATACTTGGATGTAAACAGCAGCATGGACTGCACGGTTAATGTACTACTTACAGAGGCGTAGCAATAGGGCAAAAGCGAAAAAATAAACAAGAAGAGGAGGAAAAGAGGAAACATGACAGAGGTAAGTTTAGTGATGGAGATAATGATCATTAATGACTTAATGTTAATTATATGACAAACCAATGTTTTTGTTGTTCCAGCTTATTTTCGTTTTTCTAGATTGTCTAATTTCTAATTTTTACTATTTCTAATAGTTACTAGCTAGAGTTACACTTACTGTAACAGCAGCATGTATTTCATGCAGGTATTAATAGGCTGCAATAGAATAGGTGATAATGTTAATGAGGTGAACACTGCCCTCCAACGGCAAAGTGCAGTAACTATGCGAACACTGAAACTGAGAAAAATACCTTTAAAGTTTTTTGACAGCTAGTCAAACACTCTTGTTTCTCTGAAACGGGACAAAATAGAACCAGGAGACTTTGCCACGAGACAAAACAGTTGTCACAAAGTCCATTTTAAGCCTCAATTCAATTTTGACCAAATGTGTAGTTACTGTACTTTGCTTTTGGAGGGCAGAACATCAAACTTGGCAAGTTTTGATTTTGCTGCCAGTGGAGAGCTTACAAAACAATTTAAATAAATATAATTACATTTACTTAGTTGACATTTTTATTTAGCTTTTCTACATTAAAATAGTTGAGTTAACATAATTAGTTGTCAACTAACAGTGAACTAATAGTCAATATTCTACACAGTGACCAAATATTTTGTATAGGGTTTAAAACTGAAGTCTAACCAGGCCAAACATGAGCCTGATGAACTTGTTCTCAAGCCATGTATTTGCAGTGTGGGCAGTTGCATTGTTTTGTTGGGAGGAAAAAAAATCTTTAGATAAAAAAAAACAATTGAATGGAACATACGAAGGTCTTTGAATCATTTGCTGTAGCTAAGGCTCGTAAGCACCATTTTTAAGGTGACAATCCATTACTGTAAATAAGAAGATTGTTCTGTATCTTTAAGGTTTTAGATTAATATTTTGTTAAAGAATATGAACTTTGTTTAAAAAATAAACTATTTATGTTATATTATGTGTTTTCTCTACTTTTTGTATGTTGTATAAATGTATATTTAGGTAACAAAGATATATTTACGAAATAATCTTTTAAAAGGGCCTCATCTATTCATTTTTGGTTTGCCTCTGACTACTTAATACATTGTTCTGCTAATTTATGTTGTCTAAACCACAGGAAAAACAAAAACATGTGGAAGCTGCTAAATCATATAGAGAAGAATTTAGTGAGCAGGAAAGGGCACAATATTTTGTTAATGGGTGATAAAAATACATTAATATGAGTAGTATTAATTAATATTTTAGCCTAATATTTCACCTACCTGACTGGAAATGATAAGAACAAACACAAATGTTGTCAAGATTCTTGCCCTGGAAATCCTGGTTCAGTTTGGCTATTTTGTTCCTCAGAGAGTTTTTTGCACTCTTCTCCTTAATTTCTTATAACTTTTAGCAGTATAGTGCTACAAATGTTTTTCCTGGTCTGACTGATTAGTAAAGCCCAAAACATGACAATAATTGACTATTTTCAGCAGCTATAATCAGCTAAATTTGCGAGTTTTGTTTGGTTCAGTGGCATTGTTTACGTTCAGTGCTGCCAATATGGCTGATTAATAACGCTTTGTGAAAACAATAGCAAACTGGTGTGTCTTACAAAGTTGACATATTATTTTAATGTATTATCTTAATTATGAACACAAAAGTTTTACCATTTACTGCACTCTTATTCTTTTAGTTATTTCCCTATCACATCTAATAAAGCAGGAAATCTCACATATTCACAGAAAACGACTTACTTCTGCATTGAAAATGAAGGTAGATATTAGATAATAGGATATAATTAATGCTTTAAAAACACTTCTTAGGACACTTGAATAATCATTTAATAACACAGAAAATCTGTGGTGCATAATTTGGGTGCAGGAAGCTCCAGGTGAAGCACAGAGAGTGAAAGAGGAAGGCCCAGGATGATCCAGGTCTGCTGCAGGCTAACAGCGAGATGTGAATTTCAACACGAATCTGACAGAGGAACTGGAAATATGTCAGAAACCAGAACAGATGGCCACAGGGTTAAAGGCTAGCACACATACATACATTTAACTTTCGCCATAATAAACAAAACCTGCATCTTTAGGTTAGCTAGCTACAATGAGCATATTGATACTGTACTAAAACAGGATAAATTGATAAATTAAGTCATGGTGGAGAAGTAAAGTAGGAAGAAAAAATAGGGGAAAATGTCTAAAATGCTCAAATAATGTTTTCAGTTTATAAATCTACTGGCAGATGACGGCTCCATCTACTGTCCTCGGTTCGTCTGCTTTAGTTTACTCTACAACACTGACCTCTAGTGTTACCAACAAGAACTTTTTGATCGATTTTACAGAGGAGAATGTAGCAAGTCTGCGAAAAGTGTTAATAAACACATAGTGTAACACTTTAAGATTATTTCTTACGAAAGTGACAGCTCCACTATAAATGACTCGCTTGTTGCGGTTATTAATTAAGATTCTGTTTCTGTTTGAGCTGAATTTTTAGCATAATTAAAATTAAATATTTGCTGCTCAAAAACATTTATAATAATAACAATTGATTATAAATATTTATTATGTAACATTATAAATATCATTATCATCACTTTTGATCAATTAAAATAATCCTTGCTAAATAAAAGTATAAATAAAATAAAAAAAACTGACTCTAAGCTTTTTATTTCTATCCATCAAAGAATCCTTACAAAAGTGTACTAAGCTGTTTTAAATATTGATAGGCCTATTAATAATACTAATAAATGTTTCTTGAACAGCAAATCAGCATATTAGAATGATTTCCGAAGGATCATGTGACACTAAAGACTGAAGTAAAGATGCTGAAAATGTAGCTTTGATCACAGGAATAAATTACATTTTAAAATATATTTAAATAGAAAGCAGTGGTTTTAAATACTAAAAATAGTTCAAAATTTTACTGTACTTTGGATCAAATAAATGCAGGCATGGTGAGCGGAAGAGACGTCATAAAAAACATTAACATATTAATATATAATAATAATATAATAATATTAATATATAATTAACATATTAATAAAACAATCTGTCATAATTTTATAAACATGTAAATATTTTTCTCTCAACACATTTTTATTGAAGAACAGTTTTTTTTAAACTATTTTATATATATATATATATATATATATATATATATATATATATATATATATATATTAATATGTTTTATTCGTTATGTAGTTCTGGTAATATTATTATTATAATAGTCTATTATATAGATGTTGGACAGAGGGGGTCAAAACCAATATGAACCAATATGCCCAGCATAAATACCAGATATTTGTTAGCAACAGCCAAAAATACATTGTATAGGTCAAAATTATCGATTAAGTAAAGGATATTAGGATATTAAGTAGGATATTAAGTAGATCATGTTCCATTAAGATATTTTGTAAATTTCCTACCGTAAATATATCAAAACTTACTTTTTATTAGTAATAGGCATTGCTAAGAACTTCATTTGGACAACTTTAAATGCGATTTTCTCAATATTTAGATATTTTTGCACCCTCAGATTCAAGATTTCCAAATATTGTCATGTCATAACAAACTATATATCAATGGAAAGCTTTCAGATTATGTATAAACCCTTATGACTATAGTTTTGTGGTCCATGGTCACAAGTCAAGGACGTGACGACGTAATGCGTCTTGACGTAAAAGAATCACTGGATTGGATTTTTAAACAGGTTCTTGAAAACGAACAGTTCAAAAGAATCGCTTGCGTCTGCATTTTCAGAATGAGTTCTTTTGCTGGTCGCTTGTGGATTTATCCTTAGGGAGAGTAAATATGCGTAACATTTACTTAATTGAGTGTTTACTTAAGGTTTAATTAATCCATAATAAAATTAATTATCAGTTTTAAATTATAACTGGGTTTATATTTTCATAAAGAAATTTTAAATTTAAATGTTTAAAATGCCTGACGACACATATTTATTAGCCTAATATTGATTATTATGTTATAAGCCACGCCCCTAAATGATCAAAACCTATCAAGGTGAAGTGTACAGCTCTGTTACGTCACGCCAGGGATAAAAAAGACCCGCGACGCCTCATTGAGCTTCACTCTGTGCTGTGCTTCACTCACATTTGCTTGATGAAACCTCAGGCTCTCACGGAATAAACTGGCGTTCAAGTCCACAGTCTCGAGGTCTTGTTTTGGAGCGCTGCACAATGCAACGGAACCAGTAACTCACCAGCGGCTCGTTCACTGTCCAGCAAAGCGACGTTAATTAAATCGTGTTGCCGGTTACTGTACAATGTGGGCGTGAGGAGGAGGACAGTCATAAGAGAGCGAGGTCTTACAGTGGATAACTTCAACTTTATACAGTGTAACAACTCACTGAAGTATCAGAGCCTTCAAGGTGAGTCGCATTATATACGTGCACATCTGGGAAATTTAGGTGGGTTTGACAGCTAACGTTATTTGCTCTGCAAATTTAAATGGAATAAGTTTCAATGTATGAACTGAGAATTTAAATTGTTAGCAAGACATGTTCTGTATTGTGATACTTATGATGCGATGACAGGTGCAATGAATGTCAAATATGATTTACTTAGAGTTTATAGTTATTCTAGATTGATAGATAAATAAAAGAAAACATGTATTTACAAAGTGAATTTTACATAGAAAGCATTTTAAATGCAATTTAGGTGTATACTTTGTTTCAAGTAAGTTTTGTGAAATAAAATTTCAAAATAGGGGTGAAAATATGGTTCATCGTCTTTCAGCTTAACAGATTATCTTAACTTTCAGCTTATCTGTATTTATTAAAACATAAAAAAATAAAACGTAATCATACTATACCTAATGGTTTAAAAGGTAAAGATTAATTTGTTTTTTTGAGGCTGCACTGGGATTCTTAAATTTAGTGTTTTTAACTGTTCTTCTTCTAAATGTACATGACTTTTTTTTAATAGTAGTGTCATTTTAGTGGGTATCATATACTACAGTTCACTTACTGTAGTACACCAGTTTAGTGCTTGTTTAAGCTTTCTATCACTTTGTATTTTAACAGTTTTATCACAAGCCCTTTTATTTGGTTTTTAGATGCACAGTATGTTAAATGATACATATTTGATGTTCAAGCTTTGCTTAAATTTAGAAAAACATGATAAATCATGAACTTTATTAGTGTTTAGTCTTTACTTTGGAATTGTTACTTTATATATGTGACCCTGGACCAAAAAACCTGTCATTAGGGTAAATTCTTTGAAATAAATAAGCTTTTCAGTAATGTATGGTTTGTTAGAAAAGGCTGAGATACTGCTATTTGAAAATCTGGAATCTGAGGGTGCGAAAAAAAATAAAATACTGAGAAAATTGCCTTTAAAGTCATCCAAATGAAGTTCATTACAATGCATATTACTAATCAAAAATTCAGTTTTGATATATTTACGGTAGGAAATTTACAAAATATCTTTATGGAACATGATCTTTACTTAATATCTGAATGATTTTTGGCATAAAAGAGAAAATGATAATTTTGAGTCATATATCTCGATGTTGACCAATATCTTTGGATCACTGTGTGTAGTTTAGGATGCACTTGATGACTTGTTAGTTTGGCTACAGAGCCAGTAAATATTTATTCATCCGTTGTACTTATAAGTTTAAGAACTTATATTTAGTAAAAACTAACTACTGTTTTGAATAAAAAGAGCCATGTTTCCTTCATTGTCCCCTTCACCCTGACCTCTGCTTTTTCACTGCTGTACTGTTACATCTATCTTAGAAAGAATTCATAATTGAAATCAAGTGGTTTGCACAACATATTGTTTTATTGGTTATTCAGTTCAAACAGCTGGTCTTCTTCTTTGCCTCCTTGCAGCCGTAGCTATGGTGAACAGCCAGGTTGCAGGCGGCGCGTGCGCGTCCAGGTCATGTGCAGGCTGTGGGGGTCGCATCGCTGACCGTTTCCTGCTCTTCTCCATGGAGCGCTACTGGCACACACGCTGCCTCAAGTGCTCGTGCTGTCAGGCTCAGCTGGGAGAGATCGGGACCACCTGCTACAGCAAAGGAGGCATGATCCTCTGCAGAACAGACTACATCAGGTCAGACGCAAACTCAAACATCAAAGAACACAAGACACTTATATTTGTGGTGAAAAGTGTTAGTAGATCAGTTCAATCAAATGAATTGAGCGTGATAAGTAGCTTGTTCTAATACAGCTTTCCGTATGGATCCTCTTAAAATAGGGATCGTAGCACAAAGGTCATGACTTTCTTAACTTCATCCAGCAATTACAAATCATATTGACAGTCTGTTGAACAGATTGTGGTAAAACCTTTCAACTAATTTTAAGTAAAATAGAAAAAAAAAAATTTAAACATACAGCGCTGTTGCGGGCGTCCCGTGTTCGAATCCCGTCTCGAGGACCTTACCCGGTTCCGCCCCCTATCTCTCTCCCACTTCGCTTCCTGTCATTTCTGATCTGTCCTATCACAATAAAGGCACAAATGCCAAAAAATAAATCTTAAAAGTAGTTTCAACCCTGTTACTGTATTTTTTTTCCCTATTACAAATAATTATAATAATAAAAATAATATTCTCTAAAATTGTGACATCCAGGGAATAACACCATTTGGACTTTTTCTAAAGCATAGCAAGAAGACAAATATATAATAATATTTAATTTTCTCAATTTTTACAGAAATTTAGACCCTGTTAGCCACACTTTTGTGAACAAACACATTTTTCTTTAATTTACGACAATTTAAATGTAATGTATAGGTTTATCAATTACTACAAACCAGCATTTGGTCCCAGACTAGCTGTTCCTACTGAGTTATAGCTTGACAAATGCTAAATTTTCAACCGTGTTACTTGTAACCCTGCTTTCATATTACAGATTTTTAAAAAAAGTCTGATTATTCTGTTAAAATTGGATGTTTTTTAATGTTTATTGCTAAAACACACACAAAAAACAGGATTTTAAACTGTTAAACTGTACATAAATTTAGTAACTAGGTTGAAAATATACCAACTTGTAAACCTGATTTTAAAAAAGGGGGTAAATCTGATTAGTTGTACTACCTGTTAAAATGTGATACTTTTTAATCTTTATTGCAGGATTTTGAACTGTTTAGTAAATTTAGTAACGGGGTTGAAAATATAGAAAACCGACACATAAAATAATGTAACACTTTACAATAAGGTTCCATTAGCTAATGTTGGCTAATGTTTTAACTAACTTGAACAAAAAAATTAATAACACATATATGCCAAAGGCTACGTTTTCAACCCTGTTACTTGTAACCCTGCTCACATTTTACTGATTAAAAGAAAAGTGGTGCAAGTCTGATTAACTGTAATAATCTGTTTTGTAATATTTATTGCAGGACTTTAAACTGATCAGTAAATTTAGCAACAGGGTTGAAAATATAGAAAACCACATAAAATAAGGTCGGCGACACTTTACAATAAAGTTTCATTAGTTAATGTGTTAACTGAACATTCATGTTAGTTCACAGTGCATTAACTAATGTTAATAATGGTACATTTTCAACCCTGTTACTTGTAAATTTTACAGATTTAAAAAAATTGTGTGAGTCTGATTAATTGTAATATCTGTTCAAATTTGATGTTTTTTAATATTTACTGCAGAACTGTAAACTGTTTAGTAAATTTAGTAACGGTTGAAAATATAAAAAAACACAAATTTAATAATCGTAAATAAATTAAATAACCGTAACGCTTTACAATATGGTTCCATTAGTTAATGTAATAATTAACATGAACAAACAATGGATAAAACATTTATTACAGTATTTATTCATCGTCCTTAATGTTAGTTAATGAGAATATATTTGTTCATTTGTTTTTTTTTCATGTTAGTTCACAGTGCATTAACTAATGTTAACAATGCCAAAGGATACATTTTCAACCCTGTTACTTACATTTTACTGATTTAAAAAAAATGGTGTACGTCTAAATAATTGTAATGTCTGTTAAAATGCTTTTTAATATTTATTGCAGGATTTTAAACTATTTAGTACATTTAGTAACAGGGTTGAAAATATCGAAAAACACATAAAATAATAAGGTGACACTTTACAATTAGGTTTCATTAGTTAATGTATTAACTGACATAAATAAAAACAATGGGTGAAACATTTATATTAACGGTATTTATTGATCTTTGTTGATGTTAATTAACGAACCTTACTGTAAAGTGTTACCAATAATAAGAACATACAAACATTTTTGTATATTTTGTCATTTTTACTTTACTAAAATAACTTTTACCAATCAAGTGTTGTTTGGAGTTGCTTATATATTTAAAAAAAAAAATCATTTAATTGCTCCGTGAACCATAAATAGTTCAGGTAGACTGAAATGTAAGAGCAAATTACAAATGGAAAAACTAATTTTACACTCTTAAAATACCTCACATGATAGTTTTAACAACTAGTAATGAGTGTGAAAAAGGCTTTTAACTCACAGAGCCATATTTTTTCACCTCCACATTTAGTAGTGACCACATCCGAAATCTTAATCGTTATAACAAAGACACGAGTCGATAATGAGACTGTTTGAGTCTCCACAGTCATTTGCAATTCAAATAGCCTAGCCAAAGTTGTCTGAAGCTGTAGTTGTCATGCTATGCTGACAAGCATTTTGTTCTCGTGGTGATTTGCATTGGACTCATTTGCATCCACCGGGTGCTGATGATCTCCGCAGATGCATTCTCACATGCTCCCACAGAGAACATCAGAGACGCCGCATGCTGTCTTAGATGCATCACACAGCATCATTTAATGTTAAGCCTGTTGTGTCAACTCTGTGGGAGATAACGCTGCTGAAGTCATATTTGAGCCAATGTACGATGTGTTGCTTCATTTGTGTTTTCTAGGTTGTTTGGACACACAGGGGCTTGCAGTGCATGTGGTCAGTCCATTCCCGCAAGTGAAATGGTCATGCGGGCACAGGGCAACGTCTACCACCTCAAGGTTGGTTACGTCAAACCACGACAGCATAGAAAAAAAAAAAAACTGTTGTTTACTCACCTTCATGTCTTTCCAAACCTGAAACACAAAAAGATGTTTTTAAAAAATAAAAATCAATGGTGTCCACAATGACACAAAAAGCAAAAAATGTTCCACAGAAGAAAGAATGTCATAAAAGCTTGGAGTAAATGGCAGATTTTTCATGTTTGCCTGTGCTTCCCTTTAACTTGAGTGCGATATTTATTGGGTTTCTAAATGGCAGATGTTCATTAGAGCTGAATTAAACATGTGAATCCTTATTTATTTATTTGTCATATTACAGTATGTTACATTTATTTCTCTAGGCCAGGCCTAGATATATTACAGCTTCTCATAATAATGCTAACCTTGTTTAGTCTCCTTCTCGTTAAAATGGAACTGACCTTGGTTCCACAAGGATTAACTCATTAGAAAATCATTTTAAGCAATGAGCCAAAGCTAACCCTGACTAGCAGCTCTGCATATTTCCAATGTAACGCACGGCTAATAATTACACCACAAGGTTAAATTTACTTGATTCTGTCTTTTCTGTTCTAGTGCTTCTCCTGTGCAACGTGCAGAAACCAGTTGGTCCCCGGTGACCGATTTCACTATGTAAACGGCACCATATTTTGCGAACACGACCGGCCAGGAGCTTCGCTTATTAATACACACTTGCAGAGCAACCCAGTGCTACCCGACCAGAAAGTGAGTATATTCTTTTATTCTTTAAGCTCATATGTGATCCTGGACCACAAATGTCTTAAGTAGCTTGGCTATATTTGTAGCAGTAGTCAAAATGAGTCATGTATGAGTCAAAATGATAGATTTTTCTTTTATGCCAAAAATCATTAGGATATTAAATAAAAATCATGTTCCATGAAACTATTTTGTATATTTTATAATACTTTTTTCAGTTTGAAATGATGTGCATTGATAAATCATGCCAACTAAAGGTCACTCACAGCGAATTTCAGCAGTTTCAGTGTTGGATTTGGCCGATATCTGATATGCCGATATTTTTCAACTCATTTTGGCTGATAGCTGATAACGATATATTTCCTTTGGTTTGGAAACAACACCAAATCTCTCCTGTGTGGATATTATGAGCAATTTAAGCAGTTTCAGCATTGGATTTGGCCGATATCTGATATGCTGATATTTTTCAACTCATTTGGCCGATAGTCGAAACCGATATATTTCCTTTGGTTTGGAAACAACACCAAGTCTCTACTGTGTGGATATTATAAGCAATTAAAAAAAAAAAAAACATTTGCCTAGTTTTTAACAAGAAATTATTTGTTATTTTCTTTTATGCCAAAAATCATTAGGATATTAAGTTAAGTAAATGTTCCATCAGGATATTTTGTAAATTTTCTACCGTAAATATATCAAAACTTAATTTTTGATTAGTAATATGCATTGCTAAGAACTTCATTTTGACAACTTTAAAGGCAATTTTTTAATTTAAATAGCTGTATCTGAGCCAAATATTGTCCTAACCTAACAAATCATACATCAATACAAAGCTTAATTATGTGTAAATCTCAATTTCAGTTTGGTGGGCCGGGGTCACATATTACAATGTGAGTTTGGCCTTTCTCTGTAGTCGATAGCTAAAGTGTTTCCATAGAGCATAAACATGCAGTTTAACCAATCTTGTGTCTTGTAGGTTTGCTGAAGGACTCCCCGTCTTCTTCGCCTCTTTCTCTTTCTCTGTTTATCCTCCAGTGTCCTTCTCATCACAGCTCTTCACTGACATCCTCCAGACACTCCTCCTTTGACGCACTTTTGTTTTACAGCCTAAATTCACAGACTTGAATGAAAAAGTCTCCTTGAGAGAGAAAGAGAACGAGTTTGGGCTGAGAGCGACGGAAACATTTCTTTATATTTGACTTTGTCTGAAACTATGGTGGATTCTGCATTCTTGCCCCCCTGAAAACAGAAGTGACTTCTATTTTCACACAGGATATCCTGCCTCTCTCACATCTAACCTCAAAGAGAAGGCTTCATCTGAAAGCAATGTATGCTTTTCGAGTCAAGAACTGCATTCGCAACCTGTTTGTGTGCGTAATCTTACTTTACCAAATAAGAAATGCATCTAGAATTGATTGGAACTTAAAAAGTGGACATTGCATAAGAAATTGCATGGTTTTAAAGAGGATGATGAGAAGAGACTTTTTTGTATGACTTTTTTCAGTTTGAAATGATGTGCATTGATAAGTCATGCACACTAAAGATCACTCACAGTGAATTTTAGCAGTTTTGCTGTAAAACATGTCAATGCTGTAGCAGTGTATTAAGTAGGGATGCACGATATTGGATTTTTGCCCATATCTGATATGCCGATATTTTTAATATATAATCTCATTTTGGCCAATAATCGATTCCGATACCGATATATTTCCTTTTGGCTTTGAAACAACACCCAAGTATCTCCTGTGCGGATATTATAATCAATAAAAAAAAAAGTTATTTTCTTTTATGCCAAATATCATTAGGATATTAAGTAAATGTCCCATGAAGATATTTTGTAAATTTCCGACTGTAAATATGTCAAAACGTAATTTTTGATTAGTAATATGCATTACTAAGTACTTAATTTGGACAACTTTAAAGGTGATTTTCTCAGTGTTTTTTTTTTTTTTTTTTGCACCCTCAGATTCTAGACTTTGGTTAGCTTTTAACAAGAATGTATTTTTTACAATTAAATGAACAGTAATGACAGTACATTGAATCTTTGAAAATAACTATAAATAAACTATATATCAATCGCTGCATTTTTTTTTTTTTTTTTTTTTTTTTTTTTTTCTTACAGAGGTTAGAAAGAGGTTCTTGCAGTGGTAAGATTTAACATTTGTGGATGGTCTAAAGCTAAAGAGTTGCAAAAATTCAGAAACTTTTTTAGAGCTCATAATATGTTTAATAAATATAACATATTACACAATAATTAATAAATCAGTATAAATAAATTTATTTAATTTACAAGTGTTTGTTTTAATTCATGTTAGCTATAGCTTCTGACCTTTAAATCAAAACATACTCATGGTTTTACGACATTAATTACTTCTTTATTTAATCAGAAACACAGTCTAAATGTTATTTGTGTATTTTACTTTAATTTTATTAGAAGTAGGCCAGCACATGCTATCACTGTTTACTCTATCGCACACTGAACTCTTCATTTTGTACATGCATTCTCAGTTTAAATGCAGTGATCCAAAACAGTGCACACCCTGAGCACATGTGAGTTAACATATTCCTCTTATCGGCAAGAAATATCAGCTTTTTTTTATATCGGGCGGACGCCGATATTGACATTCAAAGCCATTATCGGCCGATATTGGTCCGATAATATTGTGCATCCCACCATTTCCAGCTGCGGTGAATTTGTGTAGAAACATTGCGCAAAACTGTAATCAATCACAAAACATTAAACAATTGTGCCGGTAAGGATATGTGATGCACTTTAACACCTGAAAAGTGCTTTTGGAAAGTAAACAGGTTTTGATTTCATGTTGACTATAATGTCAAAAACAGAATATCTTCATAGGCTACATCTTTTTGGACATCGTTGAGGGTGTAGAATTGTAAATGTTTTTATACCAGTACTCTCTGTAACGGTTGAATAATCGGCTCAACATGTGATGTCTATTTAAGGTGTAATTATCCAATAAATGGGAGATCCAACAAAAACCCAGCCGCCAAGAACAAATTTGTCTTGCCTTTTTGCCATCCAGATTTCACTGTTCATTGTTTATTACTATTTTTCTGCTAGTTATTAGCTTTGCTCTCAGCGGTGCAAACCTGATTACCCAAAGGGTTAGTATGAATAGGGCTTGAGCTCGGACCATTACAGAAGCAATTAAATGTGAGCGTGGAGTGTGTAAGTTCATTGTGAGTGCCGTATCTGTGCTGCTATTGCACTGGGGAGGCTGAACTCTGCTCTGATCCCGTGTTTGAATTTAATAAGGACTAATCTGCCGCCTAGTTAATTAAGAGGCAGTCGCTCCTTTCCGTTCGCTGCCTCAAAACAATCACACACGTTAAATGTTTACCATGTCGCAATTAAAGTACACAGCACAACTTTTTCACCCCCGCTCCCTTCCCACAACCTCCTGCCCTTCAGAAAGACGCTAACTAAACTACTGGGTAATTGCTGTTCTCACTTTACAGACAAGTAAATAACAATTTTTTTTTTTTTAGGTTTTTTTTTTTTAACCCTGTTTTGGTCTTGATGGCACATTATGTTGTTATTTTAATGTGTGTGTGTGTGTGTGTGTATATATATATATATATATATATATATATACAAAACAGGGATTTTTTGAGGTTTTTTTTTTTTAAGTTTGTTTAACCCTGTTTTGTTCTTGATGGCACATTATGTTGCTATTTTAACGTGAAATGTAATTTTACTTTTTTTTTTTTTCAATTAAACGGCAAGAAGTTTATAACAAATAAATTACTTGATCAACATTTTTTATATTATCTCTGAGTTATTATATATATTTTCCAGATTGTTTTACCAGATATGTTGAATTTATTTTATTTTATAATTTTTAATTTATTTATTTATTTATTTTTTTTATTTTTTTGAGGGGGGTTTTAAAGATTTTTTTTAACCCTGTTTTGGTCTTGATGGCACATTATGTTATTTTTTTTGTTTTATATATATATTTCTTTTTTTTTAATCATCAAATTTTGTTGTAATTATCTTATATATATTCCATTTTTTTCAGATTTGTTGAATTTTTTTATTTTATTTTATTTTTATTTAATTGTTAATATATATATTTTTTCGGGGGTCTTAAATTTTTTTTTTTTTTAACTCTGTTTTGGTTTTGATGAAAAAAATTATGTTGTTATTTTAATGTGAAATGTAAGTATTTTACTTTTTTTTTCTTTTTATTTTACATGTTTTTGCAGTTAAATGGCTAGAAGTTGATAACCAATAAATTATTTACTAATAAATGTTTTTGTAATTATCTTTGCATTATTATATATATATATTCCAGATATTTTTTATTATTTTATAATTTATTTATTTATTTTTATTTTACTAATCAAATGTTTTTGTAATTACCTTTGAGTTATTATATATATATATATATATATATATATATATATATATATATATATATATAAATTCAGGGAATGTTTTCTAGTTAATTTTTTTTTAAGTATTTTAATTTTTAATTGTTATTTTATTTTATATATATTTAGATTTTATTTTTTACCCTGTTTTGGTCTTGTTGGCACATTATTTTTTTATGTGAAATCTAAGTATTTAAAAAAAATGTTTGTTTCATAATTCTACAGGTTTTTGCAATTAAACGGCAAGAAGTAGATAATTATCTTAAAGTTATATATATATATATATATATATATATATATATATATATATATATATATATATGACCTATTCTACATTAATTTCTTGTTTTATTTGCATTAATCAATTGTAATGTCTCTCACAGCAGCAAAAAGCACTGTGGAATTCATAAGGACTTGGAAAGATGCTGTGATACGTTCTTTATATTAGCTCCAAAATGGCACCTTAATGCGCTTAGTTCTAAAAAAGCCTCCCTGATGTTGGTGTAGGTGCTGATACGGCATCAATTATTTATTTCACATTCGAATGAAAAGCATCAGGCAAATTCATTAACGTATGCAAATGATCACAATTGCAATTATCTTCATATCTTGATAAGTAAGGAAATCAAAACCTCGGCACAATTTGAATCCCACCGAGCCTCAACTTACACTCTGCATTCAAACCAATCAAGCTTCATCTGCATATTCCTAATTAATCACGCATATTCACATGCCAATTAGAGGGTCTGAGGAAAAAAAAGCCTCTTAGTCAACTGGCATTATCCTCTATCAGAAAAAGTTTGCAGGTGTATGAATTGCTATGCTGCTTCTGTCATGGAAAAAGTGTTTATACTCACTAATTAATCATATTAACACATGCAAATGAGTGTAATTGCCTGAGTTTCCATGCCTCACGCTGTGAAAAAGTGGGAAAGAGAAGAGTGTGGATATTTTTACCAGCTAACAACCAAGAACATTTAGAAATGCTTTGTTTTCCTCTCACAACTTTTCTGTCTGTATATCACACAGGGCCGCTGTCTTCTATTTCAAAACATTCACTTATTCAACCTTTTCAATGCTTTCTGTAATTTCACCAAGGACAAGATGCTTTCAAACTGTGTTTTTGTTGGTCCTAGAGCAACATTCTTGCAACCCATCAAATTTTGAAGTTATGTTTAGGGAATGAGGTCATACAGTGCCTTGCAAACGTATTCATACCCCTTCATTTTTTTTTTCCACATTTTGTTTTGTTGCAGCATTATGTTAAACTGCTTTAAATTAGTTTTTCCCCACATCAATTTACGCTCCATACACCATAATAATGACAAAGCAAAAACCAGATTTGGAAATTTTACAAATTTATTAAAAATAAAACACTGAAATAAGTACATTGCATAAGTATTCATACCCTTAACTCAGTACATAGTTAAAGCACCTTTACAGCCTCAAGTCTTTTTGGGTCTGATGTGACAAGCTTTGCACATCTGCATTTGGCAATTATCTGCCATTCTTTGCCTCACCTTTTCACCTCTCAAGCTCTGTCAGCTTGGATGGGGGCTGGCAGACCTAGTTGTTCCAATCGTCTTCCATTGTGGATAATGCTTCTGTGAACCTTCAATGCAGCAGATTTTTTTCTGAACTCTTCTCTAGATCATTGCCTTAATGCAAGTCTGTCACTGAGCTCTACAGGCAGTTATCTTGACCTCAGGACTTGGTTTTTGCTCTGATATGCATTTTCAGCTGTTAGACCTTTTCTGAGAGGTGTGTGCCTTTCTAAATCATACTCATTCAAATGAATTTGCCACAGTTTAACTCCACTCGAAGTGTAGTGACATCTAAAAGCAATATGAATGCTCCTGAGCTAAATTTCGAGTGTCCCAGAAAAAGTATGAATGCTTATGCAACAGGATCTTTTCAGTTTTTTATTTGTAATAAATTTGCAAAGTTGTTACAAACCTGTTTTGTGCTTTGTCATTATGGTGTATGAGACGTAGATTGATGTGGGAAAAAAAAGTAATTTAAAGCAGTTTAACATAAAGCTGCAAAAAAACAAAATGTGAAAAAAAAAAGAAGGGGTATGAATACTTTTACAAGGCACTGTATATCACATTTATCTCATCAATATATTTCCCTTACATTTTAGTTAAGGGTTGTGGATGATAATTGTAGGTTTAGGAACAACAAAGAGATGTTGAACAGGCATAATCATGGAATATTAATAAAAAAAATAATCATTAGTAACTGGGTACATGTAATCTGGATTATGTAATCTGATTACAAAAATACATACTTGTAATTACAGTACATTTTTAAATACTCATAATCAAATTACAGTTTTACTTATTTTCTTTCTTTTTGTACTTTTATAACAATATGGTACAAGTGTTATAGTGCACGTGCTGGACGGACGAGACGGGAGACAAGATTAACAATAAACACTATTTTTAATATATACTTAGAGATTCAGGCAGGAACAGGTAGGAACTTCCACACACGAACATTCAACGATTAAAGACCGACATGAACTGAACATACAAACAGACTTATAAAGACAGACTAATAATTAAACACAGGTGACGGTGATTACACAAACGAGGACTAAACCAAATGATCACAAAATGACAGGGGGAAGACAAATAGGAAAAACCAATGACAAAACAGACAGAACTGTGACAACAAGATTAGCCAATTTAAATAAATTTGATAAACGATTTAGGTCAAAAGTAATCTTAAAGTAATCCAAAAGTAATCTGATTACATTACCTAAAATTGTAAGTGATTTCTGATGCAGTCATATAGAGTATAGAGAGGACAGGAAATGACACCATCTGCATGAGCACTATGATTCAGCTTGTTAGCCATGGTTCTATGCTAACTTCTTGGTACCATGCTAACTGCAAGAGTACCATGGCTCAAGCTGCGTTCCTATTCAGTGAGTATCTATTAGTTCACTTCAGTTGGAAAGAGTTTGAAAGACACTGCAACATCAAACACAGATGAAATTTGAGTCATGCAAATGAGAGAAGTTTATGTAGATATGATGATATAATATACTTCTGTAAATTAATACATGTTCTGTAATATATGTTTGAGCAGTAAAGAGAGTTAGTTCTTACATCACGATTTGGTCAGTCACCCGGATGCGCAGCAATTTTGGCGATGCTCAGATATAAACAAGAGCATTGATTGCACCATGATCTGCTAATTTATGCTGTCTAAACTCAAAAAAAAAAAAAAAAAAAGTGTGGAAGCTGCTAAATCATGTGATGCAATCTGGGAAAACCCGTTGGGTGTTGCGCTGGAACATTTTCAGGAAATTCGAAAAAATAGGTTGAATGTAAAGTAGTTTTTTGTCAAAATTCATTCAATTATCATTATATAACATCTTGTCTATCATCTTTAAAAAATATTTTGGCAAAATTTGTTTGAAAAACGCATTATTTTTCACATCATTTACATTATTACAATAGCTTTCTCTCCAGGCTGGCACAAATGGATTGATTAGTTTCGGGTCTGATGAAGGTCTGCCTACCGAAAAACGAAATGTGTTGCGACTGGCGAACGGCTTAGACGGCAAGACATGTGTACAACTCTGCAAACTAGATTAAAGTTATTCTTACGTTTTAAATATGGATATTTTTCTTACGAAATCACATTGGATCACTAAAGGAGGCTTTGACCCCCCTGGAGCCATGTGAGGCACTTTTTATTATGGATCGACTTGTTTTGAACTGATGGAGTGAAACACTTGTCTATGCTGTTCTAAAGCTGGTAGTGCCAGGATTATTTTTAATATAACTCCAATTGCATTCGTCTGAAAGATGGAAGTCATATAATCCGCTACAGTAGTGTTGGTCCTTTCGTCAGCCTGCAAGATCACCGATACATGATATTATCATTATTGTGCTAATTTATTTAATTACTTACATGCCTGAAGCCAGCTCCAGCATAAGGCTAGTGAAGCTATCTACACTGTATGATGAATACATTTCTTACCACACACTGCACACGTCTACGCCGTGGCTCAGACGCAGTCACCGATCATCATCACTCTAGTCAATGCTTGTGTTTACAGCAGCCGCGACTCTGCATGTGTTTCGACCCTCTAAACCACACACGTCAACGGCGCGGCTCCAGCACGGCTACCGGAGCAGTTTGCGGACACTTTAGTCAATGCTTGCATTTATACCAGCCGCCATGCGGCTCACTGAAGCAACCCAGAAATGGCTGTCCATGCTACATCTCTAAAGTTCGGCGAATCCTGCACGTTGTTCATGATTCGAATTTCCGTAGGCGGGATTTATGTTGTGACATCATAGCATCTGGAAAACAAACACTGTAGTACAAATGAGCCATTGGTTGTAGTTCTTGAAAAGTGATTTTTAAAAAAAACTAAATATCTCCCTTTGGAGTGGACTTTGCGATTTGTAACTTTGTTGATGCTTTTTATGCCCAAACATACACACCACACACTGACTAAACTTCAAAAAGTGAAAAAGCATAATAGGACCCCTTTAAGAACGTGCTGCGGAGGTGCTTTTTCTTAATGCCACAAAAAAGTTAACCTTTCACAATAAACTACGTAACATATTTAATAAAAGTGTATCAATGCACATTTCCCGCAAGTTTTTTATTTATTTATTTATTTATTTTTTAATAACGTGACATTGTGGAGAGCAATCTGAAGTAGCTGTTCACTTAAAGGGGTCATCAGATGCCCATTTTCCACAAGTTCATGATTCTTTAGGGTCTTAATGAAAAGTCTCTAATATACTTTGATTAAAAAATGTTTAATAGTAGTGTAAAAAACACCCTTTTACCTTGTCAAAATCAGCTCTGCAAAATTTCAGCTCATTTTAAGACATGGACCCTTTAAATGCCACGAGCTCTGCTTGCCCCACCCCTCACTGGGATTATGTTTACTTTAGCCAGCGAAACTTGCCAACAAGCACATTATTAAGAAAGGCCATTTGCAAAGATGCATAAAAAAACCCTTATATTCACTTCTGCTGTGGGTGAAGCTGCATCAGGAACGATTCGCGCAAAGATAGATGAATATATAGATTGGGATTGGCGTTTTCCATTTAAAATGAAAGTAACGTTAATCCTCTGCATCTTCAGTGGCTCAGATGTCAGTAGTAAATGACTACTGATATGTTCATTATTACATCCAACAACAGAACACCTCAATCGCTCAATTAGAGTCTTCCTCTGCACCCGAGTCACACAATGGCAATTGTATTCAGACTGTTTCAGCTTGGTGAGGGCTGGTCTAAGGTAAGACGCTCGTGTCAATCAACTGTGTTTCGTCACAATGACAAGAAGCTAAGAATGAACTGATTTTAAAAAGGGGATATGTAACGGGTGTTTTGGGTTTTGATTTGGGTTTTTGTTTCATGTTCATGTTTTATGTCTTTTATTATGTAATCATTATATGCTGTGGTGTCTTGCTTCCCTTGCCCTTGTGTATTCCTGTCATTGGTTCCCTAGTTCCATGTGTCTTGTTCTGATTGGTTGTCTTCGTTGCTATGGTCTTGTTCCTTGTTTTTCATTGGTTGATTCTTGTCATGTGTCCCTCATTGTCTGTATAAATAGCCCTTGTGTTTGAATGGTCCTTGTCGCGTATTAATGTTGTTAACCTGCTGTTCGGTGAGTGTCTGTTTCAAGTCAAGTCTGTTTATATCAAGTCAAGTCTGTTCATGCCAAGCTAAGTCTGTCAAGCCAAGTCACGTCTGTTTGCATCAAGTCAAGTCTCATCACTGTTTGGATTATCATTTGATTGTTTGGATTTCTGGATTACTTCACTGTTTCAATAAAACTGCACTTGGGTTCATCACATCTCGCCGTCTCAGTGGACTATTGTTACAGGATATTACTTTTAAAGATGAAAAAAAAAATACCACTGGATGTATTTTTATCATTGTAGGGTGGTTGTGTACACAAACTACCAACACACATTAATGTTTAAACAACATGTAAAAGTTAGTTTTGCACCCGATGACCCCTTTAAACGATCTTGCTCATCTCAATCTTCTCAAACTTGGTGATGTCAGTGCCCTAAATGATGTTGATGAAGCTGTGGTTTACAGTGAATTCATCAGCGCTAAGGGACGAAGTGGAAACCCCCTTAGCTGTTTTAAATTCAATATATAAATATAAATATAAATATAGAAATTCAATCAATACTGCTTTTATAAAACGGTTATTCCATATATGTAGTAAGGTTTTACAAAATAAAACAGACCAAATAAAGTGCAATGATATTAATAAAAACAATACTCTTCCGCCAAACAATCTAGTTCCTCAGAAACAGTTGTGGATCCAACAAAGTGGTTGAGCAACACACAAATGTAAACAAAGGTGTAGGTTTGTAGATTAATTTATAACAGCTTAGAATGTGGCTCAACCAATCAGAAGCATAACTTTTGTTTCTTTCAAGCTATGGACAAAATAAAAACAGTTTCGCATATAGAGAAGGACTTAATGAATATAGTTTGACAAACTGAACTTAATAGGTGGTAGAGATACATATGAGCAGTATTAATTAAGATATTAGCCTAATATTTCACCTACCTGACTGAAAATGATAAGAACAAACACAAATGTTGTTTTCTTGCTCTGGAAATCCTGGTTCAGTTTGGCCAACCACAAACGCCTTTTGTTCCTCAGTTTTTTGCACTCTTCTCCTTGATTTGTTATAACTTTTGGCAGTCTGTAGTACTCCAAAGGATTTAATCCTGTCTGACCGATTATTACAGCCCAAAACATGACAATAATTGACCATTTTCAGCAGTGATAATTAGCAAAACATGCAAGTTTTGTTTGGTCAGTGGCATTGTTTACTGCCCAGCAAGCAATTTTTAGTCTAAAAGACGTCTATTAGCCGTGAAACCACAGCCCAGACGTCTAGGCTAAAACTAGTTTATATTTGGGCTGTCAGTGAAAATTTAATAGACGTCTACACATATCCCAATATTAGACTAGTCATCAATTAAAAAATGGAAAAAAAAAAAAAACAACAACCTTAAAACCTTGTAAACACTGCTGAGTTTGCTTACAGGATGGAATATCATACATCTAACTAGTCATTTTGCCAAAAATGCCATGCAACCAAATTCAAGGTTATTTGGGCTGGAAGTGGGTTACACATAGCTGGACTATATCGGGTTTACAGTCAACCCAGACGGTGAAATGACGACTATTGCTCACTGGGTGTTCATTCTGTGCCGCCAGTGTGGCCGATTGATGGCGCATCGTGAAAACCCTCTATGCATGTGTGTATCATATAAATATTTATTATGAATCTAATATAAATTGTTTTGTTTACTGATGTTTCGTATAAAAATAAATGTCATTTTGGTTATTTAAGATGTATTTTGCTATAGTAACTATAATTGAGTAACAGTCATGTCTCTCACACACTGTGTGCAAACCACACCTAGAACTAATTAAACTCATTAATAAAACTGCAGCCTCAACTCATTTCCCCTTCCTTTCTTTTATTCCAACATATCTCTTTTATTAATACTGTAGTGATGTGCAATGAGTGGTTAAATTTCCCTATTTAATTCTTGTGAACTGGCGTATCAGTGTTCCCTCATTCCCTATGCCCTTCATAGTGCCCTTCGAACTGAACAAACTGCACAGAACATACTTTTATAACAGTTGTGAGTTCTTTTATCAAATATACTTACTCTGGCAGTTCATGAATGCATGCTAGCTGTAGCTCCAACAAATCATATAGCATCTTATTTTCTTTAATCGATATGGACACGATTAAAGATGACAGGAAATAATGTGTAAACACAAAATGACATACTATCATTCACTTCATTAGCACTATCGTGTTAAAACGTATGTTAAATGCTAAGCCATGTCTCATACAAACCACAGTGTTCTTTGTATTTGACCTTGCCATCACTTATAGTGATAGTATAGAGAATATATATGCTAACATCCACTCACAGCTCAGCATTCATTTTTTTGACATTTTCACCTTAAACTGTTAATAATACAACAAGAATGCTTATTGTTTGGTTTTGATGAAAGGTTTTGATCCACTTCAAATGTTGACTACTGTAGTATACACACGACAGGTAATGATGCAAAAACTGCAAATGTTGTAAAGACAATTCACATCCACTGCATGGAGTGCTACTACAATGGCGTATTTTTGCAGGCCTATCCAAGAGTTAGCACCACATTGGTTTCCTCAACAAAGCATTAGGATCGACAAAAGTCCTACGCATTTTAAGCATCAAGATAATCATTACAAATAAGCACAATGTTTAAAGGGACAATTCATCCAAAAATTTAAATTCTGTGATTAATTAGGCTATTCACCCTCATGTCATTACAAACACATGCTTTGTGGTACTCTTGTGAATATAAGACTGACATGGAAGAGAAGATATTGTTGAATAAAGTTATTTTTGTTTTCTTTGCGCACACAAAGTATTCTCGTAGCTTCATATCATTACAGTTGAATCACTGATGTCACATTGACTATTTTAACAAAGTCCTTACTACCTTTCCGGACCTTGAATGTGTCAGTTGTGTTGCTGTCTACACAGGGTCAGAAAGCTTTCGGATTTCATCAAAAATATCTTCATTTGTGTTCTGAAGATGAATGAAGGTCTTACGGGTTTGGGACGACAGTAATTAGTGACCGATTTTACATTTTTTAGCTGAACTATCCCATTTAGCCTCTTGTTAGCAACTGCCTTTTTAAAACAATTAAAAGCACAAAGAATCTAGCTCTGCTATGTGCATGCGAACTCCGGTTCAAGACAGTTAGGGTATGTCAAAAAAAACTCCCATCTCATTTTCTCCTCCAACTTCAAAATCTCCCTACATCGCTACAGAAGTACCAACCCAGTGTTTACAAAGTGAACACACAAAGAAGGTCAAACACCCTTTACAAAAAGAGGTAAAACAGCAATGTAGGACGATTTTAAGGTTGGAGTAGAAAAGGAGATGGGAGTTTTTTGACAGACCCTAACTATATTGACCAGGAGCGCACGGAGTATGCATGCCCATCGCAGAGCTAGACAAGATGAGCATTTGTGGTCAAAAGTCTATAGGGGAAAGTGGGGTGATTTGTGCCAGGGGGAAGTAGTTCCACCCCTTGTTTCTAGAAAACCATAGAAGAAATTGGTCATGTGACCACATACTTTTGAAGAGCCATCCAATTTACCCATCCCCCAAAGAAGAGAGACACATGGCATGAGGGCTAAGCACATTTTAGCTCAAAAAAACAGTTTTTTGCCTTTCAAAGTAAAATTTATATCATCAAGGTTTTTTGATTGTTGCGTCTGAACAATTATAGACACGTTTGAAAATATTTCACACGTTTTAGTGCTTTAGTAGGCTACACAGTGAGTCTATACAGTTAGCATAATGTTAGCTCTAAACTGCGTGATCATGCTAGTCTTTCAAAATTGTCGGTCTGGGGTAATTTGTGCCAAAAGGGCAGGGTTAAGTTGTGCCAGTGGGATGTTAAGTAATAGTCCGGATCTAGACCATCTAGACCAGGGCTGACCAACCCTGTTCCTGGAGATCTACCTGCAGACTTTAGTTCCAGTCCTGCTCCAACACAGCTGTCTGTAATTATCACATACTACCTAAAAGATTAATTAGCTGGTTCAGGGGTGTTTGATTAGGGTTGGAGCTGAACTTTGTAGGATGGTAGATCTCCAGTAACAGGCATCCCTGATCTAGACCTACATACCAACAGGGGATAATCTGTGTGAAAAGATGAGCGTGCCTCATCAGTGTTTGATTTACCTGCCGTTTGTTAGTTTTTTAAGTGGCCTAAGTCACAATGGGATGTTCAGAAATGTTCATAAGAAAGCAACTTCTTTCCTATATGTTACATAATTGACAGACAGCGTTTTGTTGACAGAAAGCGTTCTAATTATTCACAAATATCATATATTGTGTATTTGAGTTTTTTTTTCCCGAAAAAAAGTAGAAAATATGACATGCCAATAGTTTAATAGGGTAACGATATCTAAACCTTAAATGACCAATTTTGTATTGAATTTGTCTTGATTTTATATAGCATTACAGTAAATGACATTAAAATGTTCTTTTTAACTTAAATAATCAGTGGCACAATTTACCCCAACGTATTCTCCCCAAAGGCACAACTTACCCTGCACCGAAAGCTATAATTCTGAATCAGTTTATTTCAGATCCAAAGTTATTGTTCCCAGAGATGCACCACATCCTGAAATATATTTACATGCTTAAATTGGAGGGATTACTGTCATGGCTTCACTATAAAGTCACTTTGAGTAAAAACTGGCACAACTCACCCCACTTTCCCCTAAATATAATTTTTCTAACATAAAATGACCAACCGTTTTGCTAGATAAGACACTTATTCCTCAGCTGGGATCATTTTAAGCCCTTTTAAGCTGCACTGAAACTGCATTTTTAACCTTAAATCCGTAAGTCCACTATATGGTAGTCTCAGTCTCAGACGTCACGTCCATGGAACGTTGGCTAAATGTCTGATGCATATGGTACACTTAACTGGAAACACTTCAGGAATTTCAAAGTCGTCATCTGATTAGTTGAATTTGTTTAGATTTCTGGGTGACGCGAGTGTCGCGTTTATTTTCGGTCCTCCGGGAAACAAAACTCAGACTGATTTAGTCTGTGTTTTGCTAAACGGTGCTTATACAGATGACATTGTTGTTATACACTTTTTTTTAACGATCGCGAACAAATTACTGACTTACTGCTTGTTCTGCTTGGTCTGGCTACTCGAGACTAACTATATGGAGAAAAATCCTTGAATGTTTTCCTCAAAAAACTTTATTTCTTTGCGACTGAATTTTGTTTTCATGTCTTTCTTTTTTCAGTCACAAATTAAGTTTTTTGACATGGGAGTGAGTAAATTATTTTTGAAACAGCTAAGCTATATCTCAGCATTCTCTCTTTTTTTTTTGGAACAGTGTGTAAACAGGAAGTTATGCAAGCTAAACTCACACCACATGAGCCTCATGGCACAACATTCTGCCACAGACTTGCCAAACTTCTGCTCATTCTATTTTTTGGTCTTTCTGGCACTTTTATTGATATTGATAGTATAGGACAGGAAATTATGCAGAAACACAAAATGACATGAGCTGCACTCAAACTCACATAATTTTACTCATAGCATTGTTGTAGCATGCAAGCTAACCAGTAAACCTCAGAGTAGAGGTCTGCATGATTTTTAGGCGCCAAGCACCAAAGGTGCAAAGGCAGCTCTTGTATCCATTAGATTTCTTATTATTCTTCTTCCGTTTTTTTCCTCCCTCTTGAGTCTATGGCAGCCCATAAAAATGTTTGCGGAATAGTTGTGTAATTTGGCACACAGATAGAGGACAGTCCCATCCTTACCCACAGCAAGTTTGGAGTCTCTAACTCAACCTCTCTAGGGCCACCACTTGTCAAAAAATATTACTAATATTTATGCTAATAACTTTTGAACTTTAGGATCTTGAAGAAAAATTCCCCATTACCTCTGAATCCTTGGCTCATGCTGACTTGACTGAACACCAAAATTAGAAAACCGTAAGGTTTTGTTAACCTAGTTTTTCAAACTTGTCCTAGACGGTTTCTCTGATTTTCAAAAAACTGGCTCAGATCATCTTCAGACCTGGCAAAAAGTTATGGAATTCAAGTTAATTAGTCAAACTGTTCTTGAATCATGTGTGAACGAATTCTACAAAGAGCACACATAAATGGATGTGAGGCTATATCTCCACAATAGTTTGGCATATTGGGACAAAAATTGGTGTGTGTTATAACAACCATGACCTAAGGCTACCTGCACAGTTTCAGAGCTGTGCCACTTAGTGGTCAGAAGATATGAAAAAATGGATAGTCTTGCTTATAACTTCTGAATGCTTTGGCCAAAAACTACAAAACTGGTCTCTTTAGATTCATTGGAGCATCATACTCAATTTTCCCATGTCAGCCATTTTGAATTTTGTCATAAAATGCTATATTTTACGAACACATTACCATATTGTTAAGAAACTCACTATGTGTCTTCAACAGCATGCCCAATTTTCACGATAGGCAAAAGTGCTAATAACTTTTGAATGTATTAAACTATTCTAATGAAACTGGTCTCAATATATTCTTTGGGTCATGTCAAGAACATAGATACCAATTTTGCCATAGTCATGTGAACATCCTGTCCGCCATTTTGATTTATGTTGAAAACCTACTTTTTTTTTTGTGTCCATAGACAAAACCATTTTTGTATAGTGCTGAGTTCCCTTCCGGAGGGAACTCTACGCTGCGTCCTGGTTAGGACACTTTGGGAACTGCCCTCAGCGTGACCGGTTCTGAAGCTCTTATAAAACAACGACAATGAACTTGACATTGACCGGCGCCAGCCCATGACATCATTAACAAGGCGCCTACTAGTATAAAGGGGCGCTTGTGAATACATCAACCATCTTTTTGTTCTTCAGCCGTACCTTGTTCTAAGCTCGAGTAGAATGATGATTCCTAGAGTATACAGTTCAGCAAGTGTGCAGAATCCGTGTCAGAGAAATCTGACACCAGATGACGTGCGCAGCCTGTTTGTTATGTGTTTGGGTGTGAGTACGCGCGCTCTGTTCTTGAGAGTGCAGAGCGCGTTCATCGTGAGAGTTTCTCTCTAAGGAAACTCCGCTCTCGTTTGTCCCCTTTTCCGAGGGAATCGGGACATTTATCTGCCCTACGCGGCTCGGGTCCCGTTGCAGCCGAGGCTGCACGGAGAACGAGCCCGAAGTGGTTACAGATGAAGCGCGCACACGAGTTGAGAGATGTGTAATCTCTCACGCTCGTCAGCCGCAGACGAGGGCGAGCTGCGGGCGAAGGATGTATTATTCTCTGACATCCTTTGATACAGCAGCAAGTGCTCTACTGGTTTTAGCCAGGTGAGCAGGATGTGGCTGTTATGGGCGAAAAGTAATTTTCTGAGCTCTCACAGCCTGCCTGCCCCGCGTATGATGAGCTGTTGTCTGTTATGAGCCGCGCTGCGGTCTGCTTTGATCTGCGGTGAAAGCACGTGCAGGGGGAGGTTGCTCATAGCAATTTATATGAGCAATTTCACCCTGACCATAACAGACCAGTCCCCATATACATCCCATTCCCTCCTGATCTATATATTAGGATCGGGAGGGCATGGGATAAACCATATTCAGCCGCACTCATCTATATCAGCATGTTAGTTATGCTGGTGCAGAGTGAGTGCGTGAGTATGGCAGGCCGTCGATGCCATAACCTGAGGATACGTTTGCTGTCTCTCGGCGTGGGTGGCGTCGACGCTGAGGGCATACGCGGCAGCGGGTCAGGCTGGTGCTGCCTGCACGCAGTGGCAGTGTTGCAGGCGTACCGGGCTGATCTGCTGGAGGATGAAGACCCGTGGAGATGGCTGAGCTGTTTCACACCACAGGCTTGTAGGTGAATTTTGGCAGACATCGGGGAGAAAGATGAGTGCTTTCTCCTCGATGCGCCAGTCTCGCCTTCCGAATTATTCGGTACATCCGTTGTTACGATGTTCGACTAACTCAGGGAGGCGGAGGCGTGCTCAGCGGCTAATAGATCCTTTGGGGTCTGTTATTTCTCACCGGTCCTCATCTCCACCCGAACGCAGGGGGAGCCTGGCCCCTCCTGGCCTGCGGGCTGGAGGCAGGGCCAGGCGGTTTGTGTGGCCACTCGAGACCCTCCTCTTGGGAGGGGTAGGTCTCAGAGGAGACGTGATGTGCGTTATGGGAGATGGGATCGTAGGGAAACGATCCTCTCCCTTCTCCCTCACGTCGTGCGGCCGCCCGCCCCTTTTTTTTTCCCCTTAAGACTCTGGGGCTGGGCTGATGATAGATTGATAAATTCAATCCGTTGGCCCGGTACATGAACTGACATATAGGTGGTTGTGTATATGTATATGTACGTATTCTTTGTCTACCAGCTCCGCTTGGGTGAGACTTTAGTATTTGAGCTACTGAGCTCCTAAGGTCCCTGAGTGTCGAGTGTAGCCAGGTCTTCCCTCGTTTGTGAGTTAGTGTACAAAGACCTCCACTCGTAAATAACTCCTGTAGGGGTTAGGCGTTGTCAGGCTTCCTCTCATTCTGAGAGTTATCCCTTGAAGCCTCCGCTGCTTTTGAGCTCGGCTTAGGCACTATTTATACCTGCATATGCATGTCTACACACCTACTGGGTGTGGTAGTCTACCCCGTCCCGTGGTAAGAGTCCCTCTAGACTCCGCTCGTCTGAGTGTGAAGACCGGGAGGTTAGGGTAGGTTCCCCACCCTCTTTTTAAGAAGATAGGAGCAACCCAGGGTTGAGCGCATGGGCTGCCTCTCTTTGTGAGTCAGTGCACTGAAGGCCCCGCTCCCCAGGGCCCTGTCAAAAAGGGAAAGAAAGAAGTTTCTTTAGTGAGAGAGGAAAGTTTAGAAAACCCCCCCCTAAGTGTGAGGATTTTTTCAGGCCTCCTCTCTCTGAGAGTTGCGCTGACGAGATGCCCCTCTATGGAGGTTCTTGTCTAGGCTGATTTCTCACAGTTCTATCAGATTTGGGCAGTTCTGGGAGCTGGTAGGCTCTCGTGAGCCTCGCTCTACACCGAAGCTTACAGTGTTAGGTCCTCCTTGGCGGAAGCCCTGGTCTGGACCTCCAGGTTTCACCTTTGAACCCTGTATAGGCGCTTACAGCTCTGTCCAGATGTCAAGCATTTAGGGGGTTGAGTGTAGTAGGTCTCCCCTCATTATTAATGAGCTCTGTTGGTTAGCACCTCCACTCCTAGACTTTCCTGCCACGGTGAGCGTTGTCAGGGTGCTGCAGACTTCCTCTCGATTGAGAGTCTTTCTGTAGGAGCCTCCGCTCTTCGCTGCTGCTGATCAGACCTCCTTTCGCCTAGTGGCGTCATGATGTAGGTCGGGCGACTGGCCTTCCCTATGGTTTAGACTTAGAATGGTTAGATGTGTTCTCCTGCTTGAGAACCGTCCAGTTGCAGCCTTCGCTCCCCTCAGTGCTCCGCTTACAAGTACATACTCGTGGTATTTAGCTGGTAGGCCTGCTTAGGCCTCGCTAACTGCTGTGCTCTGTGCTTTGAGCCCTCTGCCAAAGCTGAGTATTGTTAAGGCTCTCTCTTTCCAGACTTGAAGCCTCCACTCTACAGATTCCTGTGATGTGGGTTCATGTACTTGTAGCGTTGAGTGTAGCCAGGTCTCCCCTCAGTGGGTTTTTCGTTAAGACCTCCACTCTCGAGCATCTCTCGCTAGGGACTATTAGAATACCGCTCACCAAGACCGAGTGTTGTCAGGCTTTTTTCTCTCTGTGAGATTCGTTTCAAAGCCTCCACTCTACAGGGCCCTGCTCTGAGCATTTGGGCCCTG
The DNA here is from genome assembly GCF_049309525.1 of Garra rufa. Lineage (NCBI taxonomy): Eukaryota > Metazoa > Chordata > Actinopteri > Cypriniformes > Cyprinidae > Garra > Garra rufa. The sequence continues at coordinate 2,361,238 of NC_133375.1, read as the reverse complement.
CTGTGAGTCCCGGTATTCTCTGAGCGTTGAGTGTAGCTAGGTCTCCCCTCACTAAAAATATTTGGGTGAGATCTCCACTCCATAGAGCTAGGAGATTGAGCGTTGCTAGGCTTCCCCTCATCCGAGGGTCTCTGTGAAGCCTCCGTTCCCCTGAAGCTCCGCTCCGGGTACTTTCAGACGTGAGTGTAGCTAGATCTCCCCTCACTGTATATTTGGTGTGAGATCTCCACTCTGTAGAGCTGGGAGGTTGAGCGTTGTCAGGTGTTCCTCTCATTCTGAGAGTCTCTATGAAGGCCTCCGTTCCCCAGAAGCTCCGTTTTTAGTACCTCCAAGCGTGAGTGTAGCCAGGTCTCTCCTCACTTAGAGCGTTGAGGCCTCCACTCGTAAAGAGCTGGCGGATTGAGCGTGTTGGGGCTTCCCCTCTGGTGAGGCCCCCGTTCTCCAGAAGCTCCGCTTCCAGTCTTTCCCTCCAGGCGTGAGTGTAGTCAGGTCTCCCCTCACTAGAGGGGCTATTTTGAGACCTCCACTCCTGAGAGCTAGTGGATTGAACGTTGTCAAGGTTTCCTCTCCTTAGAGAGTCTTCTGTGAAGCCTCCGTTTTCCAGAAGCTCCGCCTCTGTACTTACAAGCATGAGTGTAGTCAGGTCTCCCCTCACACAAGGGTTTATGTTTGAGACCTCCACTCTTACAGAGCTCCGAAGCTCCAGGCTTTGCTGTCGCCTGTGATAATTATATGGTGTTTCCCTCGCTACGCTCTGGGCACCTTCTCAAACCCACAATAGTGGTGAGTACTCACGCGAAGCTTTGAGCACTCCTTAAAAACCCACGTGAAGTGGTAAGTGCACACGCAAGTCCTTGGGCACTTTCTAAAATCCACATGAGTGGTAAAGATTCCCCCCTAAGGTTGGGTTCTTTCTTAAAATCCTGTATGGTATGGGTTACGCATTATTCTCCGTTCCCATTCTAGGGTTGGTTCTAAAAACCCCTGGGTTTTTCCAACTCCACTACAGACAGCACTACTTATAGGATCGAGTGTCGCTAGGCTTCCTCTCATCTAGAGAGTCTTCTTGCAGAAGCCTCCACTCTCCTGAGAACTCCACTTAAGTGGTTCTATTGCTCAGGCTCCTGGAGCCTCATGGATCACCTCCAGTGTTGAGTGTAGTTAGGTGTCTGACCTCCACTCCCAGAGTTCCCCGCAAACACAGAGTGTTGTTAGGCTTTCTCTCGTTTAGAGAGTTTGTTTAGAGCCTCCGCTCTTCAGAACCCCCGCCTAGTATGAAGACTTAAGGGTAAGCTTCACTACTAGCGGTGAGTGTAGGTAGGCCTACTCTCGCTTAGAAGTATCAGGCCTCCACTCCTAGGAGTTCCGTGCTTGGGTGGCCGAGCCAGCTGTGACGTCGGCCCAAGCGATTCTCGCCGGTAGTGGGGAGTGATGTTCCTTCTTGACTCCTCAATCAGTCAGTTGTTCACTTACTCCTCAGCATGGCGGCGTTGGTATATCGTTCCCAAAGTGTCCTAACCAGGACGCAGCGTAGAGTTCCCTCCGGAAGGGAACGTCTCAGGTTACGTAGGTAACCCTAGTTCCCTGAGGACAGGGAACGAGACGCTGCGTCTCGTAGCCATGCTTCGGGCCCCACTTACGTCTCCATCAGACAAAAAGATGGTTGATGTATTCACAAGCGCCCCTTTATACTAGTAGGCGCCTTGTTAATGACGTCATGGGCTGGCGCCGGTCAATGTCAAGTTCATTGTCGTTGTTTTATAAGAGCTTCAGAACCGGTCACGCTGAGGGCAGTTCCCAAAGTGTCCTAACCAGGACGCAGCGTCTCGTTCCCTGTCCTCAGGGAACTAGGGTTACCTACGTAACCTGAGACGTTCTTTCTGGTCATATCTTTTACATGTTGTCAGAGTTTCACAAGCTTTCTCACTGTTCATGTTGGAACATGCTAATTGCTAATTGCTAACATGCTAACCGCTAGTATTTCGTTTTTGGGATGTTTAATATTGATAGTAATAATCAGGTAACAGGAATGGAAGTGTGCACCATAGCTCAACATATCGCTTGCTAACCACTAGGCCACGGCTCTGACAGATATCAGAGCATACAGCAGCGAACTGGTTTCTTGTGTTTCAGTCTCCATCTCGCTGAGTCTCAACGTTTTGACAAAACTACACTCAGATCAGTCTCTTTGCTTTGTGATCCTACATGTAATATCAACTCATTAGACTTTCATATCACAGGAGGGTGCGGTCTGTTGTCGCGAGCTCCCTCAGGTCTCCATCAGATCGCTTTCTAGAACATGTCTCCTCAGTGTTAGCTAGTAATGAGCCACTTGTGCAGTGAATCAGTAGGGCCTCTGCGACAGAGAGACAGACTTGACAACTGTGAACTTCCCAGAGCAGAGAATGTCAGAGAAGGAGAGAGGCAGGGTGAAAAAAAAGCAGGCTCCTCGCCCAATCAGAGCGCTTTGAATAATTAAGGCGATCGGCTTAATTAGCTCAATTACGTTAATTTGACCACGGAACATGGCCATATGGTGAAAGGAAACAAAAGAGGGGGGAACTAATTAAAAGTAAAATAATGAGGATTTTAATTAAGCTTTTCCCCAGACGTCAGTGAGAGGGGATCTGGTGCAGGAGAGAGTAATTAAAGTAGTGTAGCGCTGGCAACATTTCTCTCTCTCTTTCTCTTTCTCTACTTCTCTTTCTCTCCCTCACTTTTTCGCTCACTCTCTCAGAACTGTGAGGGCTCAATCGGTCTAATTAAATCTGTAAATAAATTAGCTACATGGAAGCCTGCTTGAGTTGACACCCCACCCCCAACACAAACACTCACCCACACGCCTCTCCTATCTTTATCTCCATAGCATGACTTGCGGGTGGGGCGGAGGTCTACCTCAGATTTGTTTCCGACTAAATATTGCTTGCGAAAGTTGTGGAAGCTTTATGTGCTGTGTATTTTACTTGAAGAACTCCACTGCTGCTGTTTTCACCTCATCAAAATACTATTTACTTCAGTAAAACTGTGGAAACTTCTTGTTTATGAACACTGTTGTCAAAAAACTAAATTGAAATGTCTTAAAATCACTTTTTGAAGGACCAGCCATACTTATTTACTATGTTTTTACACTAGTAACTGTGGTTTTTTGGAACAACAAGGGTTAATATGGTAGTTTTCTTAGGATATTTTTACAAGGGGATATATGCAAAATATGCATTTTCCTTTTCCTCATGACTGTCAGCTTTCTTTTCTTTAGCATATTTGTTTTCCTAATTTGCAATTCAGTCTCACTGGGAAAAAAAGAACATGCCTGTGTCGACATTTCTGCAAAAAGATTTTTTGCAACACTTTCAAAGTGTAAGGTCCAATGAGTGGCTGCAAAAAGATGTTTAGTTTTATCCAAAATAAATTAACATTGCATTGTTTTATTCCATTGGTTTATGTATGTATCACAGTAGTTTGGAATTAAAATGTCTGGTTATTGCTACTAAAAGGTTACTGATAGCCAATGTGAGATAAAAACACATTCACTGAAGCAGCAATGCAATTTTAGATTGCTTATCTAAATCTTTAAGCATCTTTATTGTAACTTTTGTATCACAGGACTCGTATGTTGTAAGTGCAATGCTGTACCAGGTGCGCTAACAAGCAAGTTTACCACATCAAAAAAGCCAAACATGAAGCTGGTTATGTAATGCAAATGTTGAAATGTATTAATTTAAGTGTTCTGAGGTCCTAACATAGTATTGTGCAAGAAACTGCATAAAAATACATTGTTAATAATCAATAATCCGTTTAGTAAACATACTGTCACATTAGCAAAATCTGTGTGGGGAAATCCTCAATCGAAAATCCAGATTTTGTAGATTTCTATTAAAATGTTTGGATTTTGCCTGTGAAAAGTAGCCAAACAAAATAATTGCCAAACCACAATAACGGAGCAGTAAACTTTGAAGGAATTTTTGGGGTTTAGAAAATCCAGTAATTTCAGTAGGATCTTCAGTAGGATTCCCCACACAGATTTTGTAAATGTGACTGCATGTTTACCATACAAATTATTGATTAATGAAGATGTATTTAATGTTTTAATTTTTCAATGTTCCCTGCATTTTGCTTTTGTAAGTCTTTAATCACTTTTATCATAACTAAGTTCAATGCTGTACCAGGCACTACTGAGCAAGTTTACCACATCAGAAAAGGCAAATATGGAGTTGGTTATGTAATGCAAATGTAAAAATGTATTAATTTTCAAATTATCCACTATGGTAAAAATGTTTTGAGATCTCATAACTTAGTATTGTGCAAGTAACTGCATAAAAATAAATGTTTAGTAATTAATAAAAAAAGATTTTGTGGATTTCTATTGAAATGCTTGGATTTTGCCTGTGCAAACGGAAAATAGCCAAACCACATTAATGGAGCAGTAAACTTTGAGGGAATTTTTGTGGACAAAATCCAGTAATTTTAATAGGAATATATAAAATCTGAAATTTGCGTAAGGGTGAAAGATTTCTTCATAAAGATTTTGTTAATGTGACTGCATGTTTACCAGATGGATTACTGATTAATAAAGATTTATTTTAATGCAGTTTAGCTTGCATCTGTAAGTCTTTATGCACTTTCATCGTAACTTGTGTTTCACAGGCTATACTGAGCAAGTTTACCACATCAGAAAAGTCATACATATGGAGCTGGTTATATGTGCAAATGTCAAAATGTATTCATTTACAAATCATTGACTATGGTAAAAGTGTTTTGAGGTCTCATAACATAGTATTGTGGAAGGAACTGCCTAAAAATAAATCTTTATTAATCGATATTATGTTTGGTAAACATGCAGTCACATTAGTGAAATTTGTGTGGGGAAATCGAAAATACAGATTTTGTGGATTTCTACTGAAATGTTTGGATTTCGCCTATGAAAAGTAGCCAAACCACATTAAAGGAACAGTAAACTTTGAGGCAATTTTTGTGGACAAAATCCAGTAATTTCAATAGGAATATATGGGATGTGAAAATTTGTGTAAGGGTGAAAGATTTCCCCACAGAGATTTTGCTAATGCGTGTTTGCCAGACAGATTATTAATTAAAGGATTTAATAAAAGTTCACTTCCAGAACAAAAATTTACAGATAATTTACTTACCCCTTGTCATCCAAGATGTTCATGTCTTTCTTTCTTCAGTCATAAATTTATGTTTCTTAAAGAAAACATTTCAGGAAGGTTCTCCATATAGTGGACTTCTATGGTGCCTCCGAGTTTGAACTTCCAAAATGCAGTTTTAATGCAGCTTCAAAGGGCCCTAAAAGATCCCAGCCAAGGAAGAAGGGTCTTATCTAGCAAAATGATTGGTTATTTTCTAAAAATAATTACAATTTATACACTTTTAACCTCAAATGCTTGCCTTGTCTAGCTCTGTGATGTGCATGCATACTCTGTGTACTCCAGTTCAATACAGTTAGGGTAGGTTTGAAAAACTCCCATCTCATTTTCTCCTCCGACTTCAAAATCGCTGTTTTATCTTTTTTGTGAAGGGTGTTGGACCTTTTTTGCACATTCACTTATTAAACACTGGGTCGGTACCTTTGCAGCGATGTAGGGTGGTTTTGAAGTTGGAGGAGAAAATGAGATGGGAGTTTTTCGGTGTACCCTAACTGCATTGAACTGGAATACACAGAGTATGCATGCACATCACAGACCTAGACAAGACAAGCATTTGAGGTTAAAAAAGTATATAAATTGTAATTTTTTTTTAGAAAATACCTATCGTTTTGCTAGATAAGACCCTTCTTCCTAGGCTGGGGTCATTTAGAGCCCTTTGAAGCTGCATTTAAACTGCATTTTGGAAGTTCAAACCTATGGGCACCATAGAAGTCCACTATATGGAGAAAAATCCTGAAACGTTTTCCACAAAAAAACATAATTTCTTTACAACTGAAGAAAGAAAGACATAAACATCTTGGATGACAAGGGGTGAGTACATTATCTGTAGGTTTTTGTTCTGGAAGTAAACTTCTCATTTAATAAAGATTTATTTTAATGCAGTTCCCTGCATTTTAGCTTGCTTCTGTAAGTCTTTAAGCACTTTTATCATAACTTGTGTTTCACAGGATTTGTACGCTGTAAGTGCAATGCTGTACGCTACTGTGCGCTATTGAGCAAGTTTACCACATCAGAAAAGCCGTAAATATGGAGCTGGTTATATGTGCAAATGTCAAAATGTATTAATTTACAAATTATTGACTATGGTAAGTGTTTTAAAAAAGAAGGAAAGGAAAGGAGGTGAAGTGAGGCCAAGTATGGTGACCCATACTAGGAATTTGTGCTCTGCATTTAACCCATCCAAGTGCACACACACAGTAGTGAACACACACACCCGGAGCAGTGGGCAGCCATTGTTGCGCCACCCAGGGAGCAGTTGGGGGATCGGTGCCTTGCTCAAGGGACTCACCTCAGTCGTGGTATTGAGGGTGGAGAGAGTGCTGGTTATTCACTCCCCCCACCTACAAACCCTGCCGGACCTAAGACTCAAACCTGCAACCTTTGGGTTACAAGTCCGACTCTCTAACCATTAGGCCACGGCTGCCCGAGGTCTCATAACATAGTATTGCGGAAGGAACTGCCTAAAAATAAATCTTTATTAATCGATAATCTGTCTGATAAACATGCAGTCACATAAGCAAAATCTGTGTGGGTAAATCCCTAAGAGAAAATGTAGATTTTGTGGATTCATATTGAAATTGAAAGTGGATTTCGCCTGTGAAAAGTAGCCAAGCAAAAAAATATCCAAACCATATTAACGGAGCAGTAAACTTTAAGGGAATTCGAAAAAATACATTAATTTCAATAGGTATATACAGGATCTAAAATTTTGTGTAAGGGTGAAAAATTTCCCCACACAGGTTTAGGTAATGGACTGCATGTTTACCAGACAGATTATTGATTAATAAAGATTTATTTTTATGCCATTCCTTGCATTTTAGCTTGCTTCTGTAAGTCTTTAAAGGTGCCATAAAATGCATTGATGCAATATTTTAAATTGTTTTCTGATATCTACATAGAAGGTATATGGCATAGGAAAGGGCAAAAATTCTCCAGAAACGGATTTACAAGTCAATTTACAACCCTAGGATTTATCCCTAGAATGAAATGGTCTGTTATTACCTTACTTGGAAAATTCATGAATAATAATGATGAGCTCTGCTCTGATTGGCTGTTTTACAGAGCTGCTCTTTTCAGTAGGTCATACATTGAGGAAAAATATTTATTTGTTTTCCTTGCCTTTCTGAGTACAGACACCAACCCATCCCTGCACTTAACATCCCCTGCACAACCTGGAACATAACATTTATTCCCTTGATCTGCCATTTCCGCTATTGTTCTCGCTATTTTTTTACAATAGCCTAGCTGCAGAACTTCTGATGATTCGGCTATGCAAATTAGGATTAGCCTATTTTTCAGTGGTCTTTTTTACAAATCATTCACTATGGTAAAGTGTTTTGAGGTCTCATAATGTAGTATTGTGCAAGTAACTGTATAAAAATAAATGCTTATTAATCAATAATCTGTCTGGTAGTGAAATCTGTGTAGGGAAATCCTTAAGCGAAGGCCCAGAAAGGTAGTTATGTTGTTAAATTAACCCATTATTTACTCACTCTCCAGGCATCCTAGGTGACTTCCTTCTGACGAAGACAATCAAAGTTTTATTAAAAATTATCCTGCCACTTAAAAGCTTGTGAAAGGCATAGGCGGGTGTTTCTCTTTATCAGTCCAAAACAAGTCCAATAAAGTGCATCCATCCATAATAAAAAGTGCCTCACATGGCTCCGGGGGTGAGTAAAGGTCTCCTGTAGCGAATCGATGTGTTTTTGTAAGAAAAAGATCCATATTTAAAACGCAAGAATCACTTTAATCTTGCCTGCACCAACTGCTCGTACATGGAAGCCACTCCGGGCAGATGACGTATGGCGTCAGCATTGCAGATGCGCCGCTCAGATGTGACGAACGCGGACACGCTGTGGAGAAAGGTAAACACGAATTAGAAGTTCAAAACGAGGATCTGTAAAGAAAAATGTTGGATAATTTCGATCCAAGAGGAGACTGGTGTTCCTTTGCTAAAGTAAGAAAACTTACCGGTGGATGCACAACGTAAACATCTTATGCTATCCGTCCGGAGTGGCTTCGGTGTACGACAGTTGGTGCAAACTACATTAAAGTGATTATTACATTTTAGATATGGATATTTTTCTTACAAAATCACATTGATTCACTACAGGAGGCCTACTTTTACAGGCATACCTTTTTATTTTGGATGGATGCGCTTTATTGGACTTGTCTTTGACTGATGAAGAGAAACACCCGCCCATTGCCATGATAAAGCTTGGAAATGCCCGGATAATTTTTAATATAACTCAGATTGCATTTCTGTGAAAGAAGGAAGTCATATACACCTAGTTAATAAGTTAATAATGAGCTAATTTTAATTTTTGGCTGAACTAACCCTTCTGCTGTAGTCTGCCCGTTGTTTTCTAGTGCAACTTTCTTTGCCCTGATGCAGGTGCTGTGAGGTGGCGCTATAGTCCTCAGTTCCTGGTTATTGGTTTGGTGTGTCCCTACCCTTAAACCCAGGACACACAAATCTCCGCTGACCGCTGTTCATCTCCACTATCTGCTTTTATATCTGTGAGCTCATTTGAACCAGAGCCGCTGGCTTTCACAAGCACATCAGACGCAATACTAAGCCTTTTATATTACCCATGCTGCTCTGCTCATCCACTTCCGTTCCCGTTAAAAGAGTCCACCCGCAGGTCCGCTCGCCATGTCGGACTGAACTTTCCCTTTAAGGGCTGATTTGCCTGTAATATCTCATTACACCAGACCTTGATCACGTCCCCTCTTCTTCTGCGTGCCCCCAGCCCCCAATCTTTTTTACTCACATTGATGGCACATTTTTAATTAGAAAATGCATTCAGACTGACAACAAAGTGATTTGCATATTAAATTAACAGCTACTTACATTCCATGGTGCCTGGCAAGAGGAGCCAGTTACAAAGAGAGTGCGAAAAAATTGTGTACCCAGACTGCAATCTAACAACTTTTCGTGTACCTTTTTATTTGCCCGCATGCTCAATATGAATTTAAATTATAAACTGATTTTATATTACCTCATTATATATATTAAATACATCTTTTCACAAAACAGATGCAGCTAAATCAATATTCAAGCATTCCAAATGATTGTATGTGAATGAATATTGCAATGGAACTTTCCCTTTCTTCATCTATCATCACAAATTTTCCCAAGTTGCAACACCTTATCAGGCCCAGTATTTTTATATCACCCATATTTTTCTCCCACATCCCTCTCGATTCCAGATAGGACAGTTTACAGTGATAGTGGCAGTGTTGTGTCGGTTTGAGGGCTCAGGAGAGCCCTGTTCTCGTCTCATTCCCCTCAGGGAAGCCAGATGCTGCTATGAGCCCCAGAGACTGCGATGTAACAGAGGACCCTGACTAAATAAAAAACATTAACAGCGACTACACGGTGAACATAGATTGGCTGCTTCAAAGCACGTCTTGATTAGGATGTTGTTGATGCAGACTCTAGACTGTCAGGAGAGCTTGACACAGAGCGACATCCCCTACCTTCTGCCTGGTGAGGGAAGTAAACAAGAAAAATAATTAGACATGCTGGCATTAATAAACAATTATATATGGTATGTTAAAGCAATAAGGGTGCTTTACAGTGATTTTACCACAAGTAAAGGGTGATCTCGGAAACAAATGTGAAGTGGACTTTTTGAAACCCATTTAAACCATGGTAAAATCACTGTATTGCATGCATGAGTTGCTTTAATTAATATAACACTTTTCTATATGCTTTCACATGTTAATGACCAAAGTATCACAGTCATTCTTTGCCTTGGTTCATGATGGATTCATTCAGTCAGATGCCAGGTCATCATGAATCTAGGGCATGTGAAAGTGGATACTTTGATTGTAAAGGACTCTAATTTCTGTCCTCTTGCATGCATTGCACTTTTCTGCTCTCGTTCTCTCTCTCTCTCTATCCATCTATCTATATCCCCCCACAGCCCAGGTGGGTTTGACTGTTCATTAGCACCCTGTGAAGAGGAACAGATGCAGATAGAAACACCTTCACACAAACACATGCAGACTGACATCAGTAGCAGAGCACACAATTAAAGTTTCAAGACACTGAATATCCCCAGGATTTAGATCACAATTAGAAGACATTTCTTACAGTGTCTTTTTTTCTTTCTCTCACTCTTTGTCTGAGCTCTCAGAGTTCTGTGAGTAATACAGTCATTCGTAGAAAAAAGTTGTATGGTATTGATTCTTGCATGAAACATGTATGTCACGTATAGGATGTTCATGCTGCTCTTTTCCAAAGAACGAAAATGAACAAGTCGGATGCAAGTAGTTAATAATCTAATATAATTTCTGAAGCAAGAATGGCAATTTTACTTAAAAAAAAAACAGTCATTATTAATTATCTGGACCTTCTCCATATCTTTTAAATCTCATTCAAATTCTATGTGAAGATTCTTTGCATGTTTAACATCAGTGATGCCAGACGAAATTGGCTGCAAAGCACTGGAAAAACTGACTATGAGGAGATGCAAATCTGAAAGATTTTCTGTGAATAATAATTTTCTGCTCTTCATCGCACGAGTAAAGTATAGGTATACTATAGGTATTATATTTATTGAAAAATTGGCTTTTTAATTGAAAAATCCTGCTTTTAAATGCTGTCAAAAGGGGAAAAGGGCAGCATAAGCATTGTTCAAAATATCTTCTTTCATTTTTGAAAAAAAGAGAAAAGAATAGAAAAGAAAAAAGGGCAAAAGAAATTAAGAAAAAAGAAAAAAGGGAACAAAAACAAAGAAAATGTAAAAGAAAGAAAGAAAAGAAATGAAAAGAGAAAGAAAATAAAAAAGGAAAAAGAATGTAAAAAACTAAAAAGTAAAGAAAGGAACAGAAAAATTAAAAGAAAGAAAGTATAAAGGAGAAAGTAAAAAAGTAAAGAAAGAAAAAGAAAAAGGTAAATAAAAAAGTAAAAAAGAAAGAAAGAAAAGAATAGGGGAAAAGAAGGGAATAAAAAGAAAAAAGGATGAAAGTAAAAGAAAGAAAAAAGTAAAAGAAATTAAAGAAAAGGGGAAGAAGGGAAGAAAAGAAAAAGTAATTAACAACGAAGGAAAGAAAAAAGAAAGAAAACAAAATGAAAAAAGTAAAGGAAGAAAGAAAGAAGAGAAAATAAAGAGAAAGAAAATAAAAGAGAAAAGAAAATACATTAAAGAAAAGTAAAGAAAAAGCAAATGAAAGAAAGGGAAAAAAAGATGGAAATGAAAAAGAAAGATGAAAAACTAATGAATACAAAAGAAAAGGAAAAGAATGAAAGGTTTGTAAGGACATGAGGACGAGTAAATGCTGCCAGCGTCTTCATTTCTGGGTGAAGTGTCCCTTTAAGAGCTTTAGTACTTTTGTAGTTCTCCCTTTGGTAAGTTTTGTTAGATGCTCTGCTGTCAATGTGAATCAATATCTTGTAGTTAAATGTCAGTTGGTTTTGGCATTTGAGAGAGCCATATCTTTTGCAAAAAGGTGAAAAGAGGAGTGAGCCCTTCCTGTGGCCTCTGAACTCTCAGTCAGGGCTCTTTCTGAGGTGTTCACAGGTGCATCTGACACAGACGGGTGTATCTGAAACAGACAGGCGCAAAAAGCCAAGAGGGAAGGGGTCCTGAAACCCATGAACCAACAGACTGTGAGAAAGCAGACAAACTCAGATGGAGATAAGCCTGAGCTACAGCCTAACGCTCACTATGGCTAACCTGGAAATGGCAGGGCTGGAGTGAGTCCTGAGAGATGCATGTGTGTATGTAAATGCCAGTACAGCTCCTCTGAGGGAGCCCCACCTCACTGAACCACAGCGCATCTCTCTCCTTATCATCCTTCACACACCTGCTCACACCGACAATAGGGGCAGTGTGTGTCTGTATGTGTGTGTTTATGGAAGAAACAAGAAGTGATCAAGCAAGGTCAGGAGAATCTCCATGCTAAGTGCACTTGGCTCACTTGCTCTTTCATCTTTCTAAACAGTCAAACTGTGGTTTGTTTATTCGTTCAGTGTGTGTGTGTGTGTGTGTGTGTGTGTGTGTGTGTGTGTGTGTGTTGTATCTTGATAAACAGTCACTTCAGTATCTCTGTGCTCAATCTTTTTGGTTTTCAGCTTTCAGTTTCAGTGTTTTTGACCTCAGCGTTTATACTTGTGAACGTACGTGTTTGTGCAGCCTGTATCAATTATTTCAGAATAGTGCTGTTGTAGACATACAGATCTGTGAATGATGCAGGGCCCATAAAGAGACAAAAAAAATAATAAACATTTTTATTAAAAAACAATTATGAAAAGAAAGAAAGAAAGAAAGTAAAAGTAAAAATAAAACAATAATAATAAAAAATAATGTATAAAAGAATAGGGGAAAAGAAGGGAAATGAAAGAAAGATGAAAGAAAGAAAAAAGAAAAAGCAAGAAAGAAAGTATAAAAAGAAAAATTAAAAAAGCAAAATAAAGAAAAGGGGCAAAGAAGGGAAGAATCCAAAAAGTAAAAAAAGATAAAAGAAATAAGAGAAGTAAAAATAAAATTAAAAAGTGCAGAAAAAGAAAGAACAAACAAAAGGAGAAAGAAAGAAAGAAAGAAAGAAAGAAAGAAAGAAAGAAAGAAAGAAAGAAAGAAAGAAAGAAAGATTTGATTTGATTTTGAAAAAAGCTTTATTTACAATTTACTCAAATCACAGAATATATATATATAATTTTTTTTTTTTTTTTTTTATAAATATAAGGAGAACACCAAATTTCCTTCAGAAACCGTACACAGCGCGCCTTGACTGCACCAAATCATTTCAAATGTTAACAGATCTTCCATCGCCTTATAGAACTTAAAATCAATCAACACTCTTGATTTTACTAAAGTAGAAAAACAATCAACAACATTTTGACAGGATTTTTTTTCAACTCTGCTTTTCCGGCTAATATAGATTGCAAATTTAGCTTCCCCCAAAATGAAGTTCAGTAATTGAGAAGTGTACCTCATACTACGTCTGTACTTAAAACCCAAAATAAAAGTCTCTTCAGAAAAAGACTCACCCAGACAATCAAACAGCTTGTTTAAGACCACAAATAAAGGTCTCAACCTGCAACACTGCAGAAAGGCATGAAAAACTGTTTCCCTTTCAGGGCAAAAAGGACAAGTAGAACGAACTTCTGGGCTAAAAATGGAAAGAAAAGAGTTCACGGCAATGATGCCATGAAGTATTCGCCACTGTAAGTCCCCTAACCTTTTAGATAAAGGCGGCTTGTACAAAGATCTCCACTCAGGTTTTACAGTTTCATCTAACCCTAAAAAAACTCGCCATTGTGTGTCAGCTCTGTTTTCAAGACTTTTTTTGTTAAAAGCTATGACACAGGCACTATACAAGGTTTTACCCTTCGCTGACAATAAATCGACCCACAAAGATTCCCAAGATTTTAAAAAAGGACCTGTGCACCCCTCTAAATTAGGTAAGAGCTTTAACCTAGGAAATAAGTCCTGTACATCAGGGGTACTCCCCTCAGCATAATAGCCCTTCAACATTTGAAGCTCTTCAGTTGTAAGCGCTCCTTTTAATTTACACAGGAAGATAGAAATAAAGCGAACAGATTTAAAGCCCAGGTGTTGGGATGTTACTTCTGCATTACCCAAATCTGGCCCAGCCAAAATTAACATTTGTCCCAAGGTTAAACAACCATGTTTTTGAAGCTCAGAGCTGAGACCATAAAGACTGCAACTGTCAGATACATCCAGGCGAGCTCCCAGTATCAGGGGCTCCTCCAGTAACCAGTGAAGGGAATGTGAATTTGGAACCCTCTGAACGTGAAACAGACTCCACAGCTTAAAAAGATTCCTGTAAAAAGATGACATTTTAGACAAGTCCATTTTCAAAGGGTTCATCAAAAAAAGTTGATTGTCCAGTCCAAAACCCCCATAGCTTTGCAGTAAGGTGCAGGTAACAGCTCTCCAACTAAAATCGGATGCACCAAACAAAAGTTTTTGCAGAAACTGTAATCGGAAGGCAGCAGTTCTACTTTGTAAATGTATTAGTCCTTGTCCTCCTTCATCTTTGGGCAGGTATAAAATACCCTGTTGCACCCAGTGCCGATTGTCCCAGAAAAAGTCCACCAGGATGGCTTGAACTTGAGCTAACAGATGAACTGGAGGGTCCACACAGGCCAGCCTGTGCCATAAGGAGGATGCTACCAAATTGTTAGCAACAAGAACGCGTCCTCGATAAGACATGCTTGGAATCAGCCATCTCCACTTATCCAGGCGACCTTTGACCTTTTCAAGAACCCCTTCCCAGTTTTTCTGCTGGGTTGGACCATCCCCTAAAAAAACTCCTAAATATTTGATACCACCTCTTCCCCATAACAGTCCATCAGGAAGGTTTGGTGTACCCCTGGTCCACTGACCGACTAGTAATGTCTCACATTTTGTCCAGTTAACCCTGGCAGAAGAAAAACCCATAAAATTTCTGATTAATTTAAGCAAAACCTGTATATCACTTTGCTCACTTATAACAACCATAACATCATCAGCATAAGCTGACAGACGAACATTGCTATTACAATTAGGCAAGGACAAGCCTTGTATATTTAACCTTAATTGATGTAATAATGGTTCAATGGCCAGTGAGTATAACATACCAGACAGAGAACATCCCTGTCTTATACCCCTATGAACCTGGAAAGGAGCACATAAGCCGCCGTTTATCTTCAGCACACTCTCAACACTACTATAGAGCATTTTGATCATATCTATAAATTTCTGGCAAAAACCAAATGCTGACAAAGTTCTCCACAAGTATGTGTGTTCAACGCGATCGAATGCTTTTTCCTGGTCTAATGCAATGAGACCAAAGTCCAAATTATGTACGTTTGACAGTTCTAAAATGTCCCGAATTAAGGAAACGTTGTCAAAAATGGATCTACCTGGAACACAGTATGTCTGGTCCGGATGGATGACAAGATCCATTACTCCTCCCAGTCTGTTGGCCAAGGCTTTAGAAAAAACTTTATAATCACTACAGAGGAGTGAAACAGGACGCCAGCATTTAATGTCAGTGAGATCTCCCTTTTTTGGAATGAGAGTGATTATCGCTCTACGGCAACTCAAAGGGAGCCTGCCCTCCGACAAGCAACCATTCAGTACCTGAAGCAAATCCTCTCCCAATTCACCCCAGAAAGATTTAAAAAAATCAACTGGGAGACCATCAATTCCGGGAGCTCTCCCAGACTCCATACTTTGGAGGGCCTTATGCAACTCTCCCAAACTCAAAGGGCTGGAGAGAGCAGCATTACCCTCCTCAGACATTTGGGGTAAGGCATCAAAAAAAACACTCTCCTCCCTGCTCTCCACATTAAGCTCACTTCTGTAGAGATTCTGATAAAAACAAACAGCTCTTCTGCGGATGCCAGCGGGGTCTGTCAACAAACCCCCACCCTCAGAGCGCAAAGCCTGAATAAGACGCCTTTGGCCATTCTTCTTCTCAAGACTGAAGAAGTACTTGGATGGTGCATCCATTTCATCAAAGCTTTGGAATCTCGACCGGACCAACGCCCCCTGTGCCTTATGTCCAAGTAGATCCGCCAACTGCGCCCTCTTCTTCAGACAAACATCCAAATAGTTACTGTCTCCCGTACACTCAGCTAACTGCTGACATTTTTTTATATCATCCTCCAATCTCTTCATAGATCGTCCTAGCTCTCTAGTAACGTTGTGAGTGTACTGCTGACAGAATTGTTTCATTTGAATCTTACCAAAATCCCACCACTGTTGTATTGACTGAAAGGTAGATTTTGTTTTTCGATACGTCTTCCAAAAAAACTTAAAAGAATCTCTAAAGAACGCATCACTCAATAAGGAAGTATTAAAATGCCAATAGGCACTTTTTGACTTAGTGAAGTTAAGAGTAACATTACATTGTACCATAGCATGATCTGTAAAGGCTACAGGAACAATTGAACAACTTTTAAAAATATTGAGATGATGTTCAAAGGCATAGAACCTGTCTAGTCTCGCAAGAGATATCACACTGTCTCTTGCATGAGCCCATGTATACTGCCTTACATTACCATTCAATTGCCTCCAAATATCACACAAATCATACGTCTTCATTATGTGAGTGAGGCGTTTCCTAGAAGGCAAGTGAGGTTCAATGTGATTTCTGTCCATGACATGTTCAGTACAATTAAAATCACCAGCAACAAATAAAACCTCCTCAGAGGAAACACTCTGCAAAGTCCGACCCAGTGTATCTAAGAAAAGCATCCTTTCAACTGCAGATGTTGGAGCGTAAACGCACATTAAAACAAGAGTATATTTCTCAAACACAGCTCTCACTTTTAAAAGCCTGCCTTTAACAATTTCCTCGTAATCATAAGAAATTGGCCTAAGACTTCTCATCAACAAAATGGCAACCCCTGCACTTGTTGAAGAATTATGGCTCAAAATAGAAATACCTTCAAAATCTTTTTCCCATTCGGTAGCATTTTGTCCATCACTGTGCGTTTCTTGCAAAAAAACAACATCAATATTTTTCTGTTTAATTATCTCTTTTAACAATGCTCTTTTTCTAATATCCCTGGCACCATTCACATTCAGGGTAGCCAGGCATAAATCACTCATAAGTGAAAAGAGCAAAAACAAAAGGAAACTTTGAAAAACCATCATATTAACAGGAATCAAAAATTTCTGTTTTTCAGTCATCATCATTTAACATTTTTCCTAAATTCATTACAATTTTCTTCAAGCGGTACACTTCTCTATTATTGAAAGAACCTTCAGCCATTAGGCTTTTTGCTTTTTCCACAAACTGTTTACCATCAGGAAAGTAATCACGAACATTAACCCCTCTTTTATTTTTTGTTGCTCTGAGGAACAATTTTATGTCCTCTACACCATACTTTCGAGCAGAAAATTCACTCTGAGAGAGTGCCACACTAGAATCAGAGTCACTGTCACTTTCTGTCTCTGGATCCTCACTTAAAAGTGAGTCATTTTTCAGAGGTGATTTTGCTTCTCGATGCCTTTCTTTCTTTTTCCTCTTTTGAGGAATTTTAAACAAAATACGCTCTTCCTCCTCACCAGCACTATCCATCTCACACATGCTCTGTGGTGCAAGCTGAACAGTGTTTTTTATTACATCACCTACTTCTTCTGATCTCCTCTTACTATTGTTAGCAGCAATGTGATTCATTTCTAAGTTGCCTTGAACTACCACAGCTGAGCCAGTCTCATTCAACTCACTCTCTGGAGCTGTACTCCCCACACCCGGCTCTGTTCCAGCCCTGCTATCAGGCCTTTCATCCAGCTGCTCAGGTTCAGATGCACCAAGTGCAACATTGCCAACTACATCTCCGAGACCCTCAGTTCCTCCCATTTTATCTGGACAGTTTTTAATCAAGTGTCCCCCCTTCCCACACCCTAGGCACTTTATTTTTGCAGTTGAGATAAAGATAACATACTCAGAATCATCAACACGAAATTTAAGCGAGAGGTCCAACTCAGCATCATCTTTAACTACCATGTAGGCAAAGCGTCTGAAGGAGATGACATGTTTTAAAAGAGGCGATTGTGTGCTTATCGGGATTTTTTTAATTGGCGACACCAATTTTCCGTAACGAGACAGGGCCTGCGTCAAAACATCATCGCTCATGAACGGGGGAACATTCGATAGCGTGACTCTCTTAGACGGTAACGAGAGGGGAAGAACCGGAATAAACTCTCCATCAACAGTAACTCCATGCTCAACGACCACATTCGCTTTATCAACACTATCAAGAAAGATGACGATCGCACTATTCATTCTAGAGGCAGATATGATGGACTCAAAACTCACAACCTCCCCAACAGCCAAGCAACATTGCTCAATACTCATCGCGGACGCCACCTTTACAGCGTGACGCCGTGTGAGAGAGTTTAAAATCTGCGCGTGTGGGGCCGACATGCTTCTTCCAAAAACGGAGAGCACTCGGCCCGTAAAGAGCAAAGTCTATAACTAGAAAGACACGAAACGTATAAACCAGCAAGGGAAAAAAGAAAAGAAAGTTTACTCACAGCACTCCACTCCACTCCACTCACACTCGCAGCACTCCGACTTCTCACGCTCACACACGCACACCGGAAGTGAAAGTGCGAAAGAAAGAAAGAAAGAAAGAAAAAGATAAAGGGAAAAGAAAAGGAAAAGTAAATGAATAAATAAAGCAAAAGAAAATAAAGTATAACAGAGAAAGAAAAAAGTAAAAAAGAAAGAGAAAGAAACAAAGAAGTAAAGAAAAGAATAGGGAAAAAGAAGGGAAAAATAAAAAAGAAGAAAAAATAAAATAAAAAAGTAAAGAAAGAAAGAAAAAAACAAAGAAAAGAAAAGAAAAGAAAGTAAAAATAAAATAAAAAAGTAAAAAATGAAAGAAAACAAAGAAAGGAAAATAAAGAAAAGGGGGAAGAAGGGAAGAAAAAAACAAAGAAAAGAAAAGAAAGTAAAAATTAAATAAAAAAGTAAAAAAAATGAAAGAAAGAAGAAAGAAAGGAAAATAAAGAAAATGGGGAAAGAAGGGAAGAGCAGAAAAAAGATGAAAGAAAGAAGAAAGAAAGAAGGTAAAAAAGTCAAAAAGAGAGAAAAGACAAGAAGAAAAATTAAAAAGATGAAATAAAGAAGACAAAGTAAAAAAAGAAAGAAAGAAGAAAAAATTTAAGAAAAAGGGGAAGAAGGGAAGAAAAGAACAAGTAATAATTAAAAAAGAAAGTAAAAAGAAAGAAAAAGAAAGAAAGAAGAAAAAGAAAAGGAATTAAAGAAAATGAAAAAGGAAAGAAAAGAAAAGAATGGGGGGAAAATTAAAAAAGATGAAAGAAAGTAAAAAGAAAATAAAAAAGAAAGAAAAGAGAAAAGAAGAAAATAAAATTAAAGAAAGAAGGGGAGCAAAAAAACAAGTAATACACAATGAAAAAAGAAAAAAGAAAGCAAAAGTAAAAGTAAAGAAAAATAAATAAAATAGAAATTAAAGAAAAGGAAAAAAATAAAGAAATGAAAAAAATGGGGGGGAAATTAAATGAAATAAAGAAGACAAAGTAGAAAGAAAATGAAAGAAAGAAAGAAAGAAAGAAAGAAAGAAAGAAAGAAAGAAAGAAAGAAAGAAAGAATGTTGAGCAAACTCAGTTTCTTGGGGAAACTAACTTTTGAGCTCTTTTTGAACAAATACAAGTTTGTTAGAGTTTTTTGGAGTAACAAAAAAAAATTCTTTCCAAGCAAATCTGAAGTTTTTGAGGGAACCTTGTGAGCACTGTGCCTTGCGAAAGTATTCATTCCCCCTTTTTTTCACACTTTATGTTGCATCCTTTATGTTAAACTGTTTTAAATGTTTTTAACTGGTAAAGGTTATGTGTATTTGGTGTGCTGTCCGAGGGGAGGGCTCCAAGCTTGGAATTTTGCCCAAACCCAGGGTGGAGCCGAACCCGAATACGGTATTCAGAAAGGCACAAATAGCGTGTTTTTTACGAATACTTATTTCGAACAAATACTTTAAAAAATATTTGTATTTGGGAACAAGAAAAACTTTATATCAAAAAGCTGCGTTTCCTCATGAGACCGCAGTCAGTGCATGCCCACGTGAGTGAGTGACATTCAGGAGTCGGGGGGTGGGGTTAAAAGAGGTGACTGACACAGGCAATAATGACTGATTGCAGAACAGCAGAACCATACGTCACAGCAGTCACACGGCAGCAGCGCCACGGCAGCAGGCTCAGACGGTAGTGGGCGGAGTCTCCTGCTGCAGCCCAATCAGGTCCCACAAAATATCCGTCCTAAATAGTATTCGAAAATAGAATTGGTATGTCCTAAAAAGTATTCCAAAGATTTCCGGACGGTCTACTACAATTTACCTTTAGAATTCGAAGTACGGATTAATGCGCACTCTAACGGCTATTATATTGCCCACAACAGATTGCGTGTTGAACGAGGATTTGATTAGAACTACAAATACGCATATAAAGTGTAAAAAACTACAAACTTGGCGTATATGTGCGACCAACGGATGGGTAGAAAAATGGGGTTTAAGTTATAAATAATCACTAATCAGTGTGTAACCTTATAAAAAAATGTATTTAATGTTATTCGCGTTATATTTCATGTGCAGCAACATAATGAACTTTTATAATGGCAGAAACAAATGATGAGAGTCTGCTGGCCAAAGAGCCCTTCATGTTTCACTTTGAATTTAAGGATGATATGGACATTTCCTTAATGAGTGTGTGAACAAATCATGCCTCTGGATTAATTGCATGTTTAAAGAGTTTTGATTTATTTTAGGTTTAAACTAATTTAGTTAGGTGAGTAATGTGTGGTTATTATTGTTGTTAAATGTGTGCCTTCTGTGCTATATGTTTTGTTTGATTTTGTAATATTTTTTTGGAAAATCCAGTTTATGATGGGTATAGTGTATAGTACATGGTATTATGTACAATGAAAAATTGGTTAATACTGAAATGATTAGGTAAAAAATATAGTTTAACTAAATAAAAACATTCTGTTGCTCAAGTTTTGTTTTGTTTTTTGTTTGAGCTTTGTACTCAGTTTATACTGTTTAAAAATATATAGAAAAATATAAGTTGATCATTATTTTCACCCACTTTCGATCTCAGATGGAGACTCCGCCCACTACCGTCTGAGCCTGCTGCCGTGGCGCTGCTGCCGTGTGACTGCTGTGACGTATGGTTCTGTTCTGCAATCGGCCCTATCTCGACACAGGCTGCTCCACACAGCAACAGAGAAGACTCGGCTGGGTGAAAAAAGACTTCACTGCATCACTATTTTTGGTGAATAGATTTTTGTACCTTAACTGGGTTCTGGAGGCAGTTTATAGCTTTTGGGAAGGAGAGTCTGATCGGGAGATTATTCCATTAGGGGTCGTTCACCTGTGCGCTCAAGTTCGTTGTTTCACATGTAGACGCGCGGTATGCGCGCTCATAATGGAAGCGACGTGGACACGGTGCTACGCGCTCGTTTTTTTCCAGGCGCGTCCGCGCCGCATCCAGATAAATACATCTCAACTTTTCAGAATGCCACAAGCGCAGCGCAGGTCATGTGACCAGAACCAACCAATCAGCTTCACCCTTTCCCTTAATAACATTGAAAAACAGCCAAGTTGGAGGAACAGCTTATCATATCTTTACAGGAATAACCATTTTAAAATAAATTTAATAGCAGAGCTACTGCAAGCGATTTTTAATGCTGGAAATCCATTTATGCTTTGCTGAAGCTTCCGAGTCTTCATTGAGAGATCAGGTCATGGTTGCTTAGCAACGGCAGACGCCCGGGAAAGAAGTTCATTCAGAAGAAGAACAGTTCTTTTAAGTATTCTTTGTTTTTATTCTGTCTGTTCAGCGTCCTCCAACAAGGACGGGTGGTGCTGGGGTTCATAATGTTCACAATGGTATTCTATTAGTTGTTGGTTTAACCATGGATGAGGTAATGGCTGTTATGTTATTTTCTTTTCAATGACGTTCCTTGTTACATGTTCAAAAACATCAACCAATATTGCATATACATAATTATTATAATGGATATAATTAAAGAATACTTACACTATAACGTAAATTATAAGTGTAACGCACAAAAAAAAAAAACAGGATTTTACACCTATTTTGAATTTTACTCGAATACAAATACAAATACAAATACTATTCTCCCTTCAACAAATACAAATACAAATACAAATACAAATAGAATTACTTTTCGCCCCCCAACAAATACAAATACAGATACAAATACCGGCTGCTTTGCACACCCCTAGTACCCCAGTTAGGTTGGGAATAGTCTCGCGTAGCCAGACCTTCAGACTGACAGCTAAAGGTCTGGAATTCATGGCAGCTTTCATTGGCCAAGGCCCGCCCATAAGGCCGTTTGACCGACATGTCACACAACCAATCACAGTTCGTTACGTTCAGCGTCACGTTTCGGTGCGTGGAAATGCTCCTCCCTGCGTCGGCTCTGCCGCGGGCTACCATCATGGCTGTGGCTTGGGTATTGCCTGGCTCCTCTTGCTCCCGATCCCTTCTGTCTCTTTCCTGGCTCCTTCCTCTGTCTGATCACACCCAGAGCTCTTTGTCTCCTCCATGGCTCCCTCTGTTGGATCCACTCTGGACTTTGTTGTTCGTCCTCCTCTGGGATGTACGTCCTCCGCCAAAACCTCCTCCAGTACAGACTTCCTGATTCCATCTCACGTCCATCTCCAACAGGCAGTCTGGAACTCAGACGCGCATTGTTCCGTCATCTCCATCCACAGACCAGTAGAACTGGTTGTCCACCCAGGACTTCCGCCTCTGGCTGCCCAGTAAGAAGCTACTCCCCTCCGTCCATCCATTTCCTCTTTTCTATGGCGTGAGGCTGGGCCTTCCGGGAGGGGGAAGTAATGTCACGCCCCGTTGGACTGTCTGTGTTGGATTTACCTGCCTGCTTTGGATTTATTAAAAGACCTGTCATTGAATTTTCGTCTTTGAGCGCTTCCTATACACACACCCGTGACATGCACATTAAAGAACACAAACACAGCCAGATCATTTCTATAATGACCAGTCCCAGATAGCACATGTACATCTGCAAGATGTCTGTTAAAGATCTCTTGATCTGGAAAGCATCTGCTGTGTACAAACTACTGACAGACGTCTGTAAGATGTCAGTTTTACATACATTCTAAACCATAAACATCTTAAAGACATCTAATAAATGTCTGTTTGACATCTGATAGGAGACATCCTATAGACGTATTGGAGATGAGCAAACACTTTAAAAAATTTGTCTTGCAGATGTAAATGCAGATGTCAAATAGACATCTTCGAGATGTACATTTGCAATCAGGGGTGCAATCTACCCAGGGCAGCGCACATTACCACCTGCTTGAAGACATGGTTTTTTTTGCCGTTTAATAATGGTGCAAATACCAGTAATTTGATAAGTGCAAAATTTTACTAAACTGCGTTGCATGATTCCTTGTAACACTCATGATTCTTGTAATACTAATTCCATAAATTTTATGTCTGAAAGGGAAACTCCTACAAAAGCATATTCAAAAAGGTCAGGTGCAAAAATGACTATGCCCAGGCCTTTTCAGTGCTAATTATTCACTGTGCGTCTTTAGTAAATCCTGACAGTAGTTTAACACCAAAAGACGGTTTGCTCGGGCACAAGCAGTTAGTAAATCTGGCCCCAGCTTTCGCCGCATATTATAGACTGCCTTATCTCCTACATAAAGTTTCTATTTTCAGTTAATCATTGTTAACCATTAAAGCTGTTAAAGTTCACTTAACTGCCCAAATGTTTAGCAAACTACCTGAATAATAGCACATCCAGTTAACACAGACATTTAAACGTCCTGCTGAGTTCTGAAGTGTGTTACTGCCATAGTAACACAGAAACACTTAAAGTTTCTGTAGAGTTTGATGAAGTTTGATGATTTGTTTTTTGCAGGCCTAACATGTAGTACACTGCTTTGTAGTTCATCAGATACACCCATTTGAATTCAACAAACCTGTCAAATGCATTGCAACAAACAAAATCAGTACAGTGTTCATGCATCTGTGCTTGCGCTTGTGTGTGAGTGTGAGGATATTGTATAAGTCACAGAGGAATTCTGATAAGACTTTTGGAGCCAGACTGTAGACACTGTGCAGCAGACAAACCGATGACTGAGCAGATACTGAGGGGGACTGGTAATATCGCTTCTCTCACTCTCTCACTTGCTCTCTCTCTGTTTCTTTATTACTTTTAGTTCTTTTAAATCATTCACCCCCTTAGAACTAAAGGCTGTAAAAGAGACTGGGGCAAATTGTCACACTATGTTTTTTACTCCAGTGAATATTTCTCAGGGTTTCTTGAGCAGCAATTTAGCATATTAGAATGATTTCTGAAGGATCATGTGACACTGAAGACTGGAGTAATGATGCTGAAAATTCAGCTTTGATCACAGGAATGTGATCAAAAATGTGTTAAAATAAAAAAAAAATTTTTATTTTGTTTAATTGTAATAATATTTCACAATATGACTGTTTTTGCTGTATTTCTAATCACATAAAGAGGTTCTAAAACATTTCAGACAAGGTGAACAAGGTGTTTTCACTGCAAAAAAATTTTTTCCAGCCAAAATATCTAAAAATTCTTAAATCGGGAAGGGTTTTCAGAAAAAAACAAGTCAGAATTAAGTGCGTTTTTGCTTGAAACAAGCAAAATAATCTACCAATGTGGTAAGAAAATAATCTTGTTTTCTGTTTGAAATAAGAATTTTTTTTTTTTGCTTACCGCACTGGCAGATTATTTTGATTATTAAGCAAAAACTCACTTCATTATGACTTGTTTTTTTCTGAAAACAAGACAAATTTTACTTTAAAAAAATCCTTCTTGATTTAAGATTTTTTAGATATTTTGGCTGGAAACAAGACAAAAAAATCTAAGTAAGAAAAGCATATTTTTTTTGCAGTGTTAACCAATATACAAAACCATAGACACAGAAACCGTTTGTGTAATTCAACTTTTGACCTTGTCATTTCTGAGCCCCAATCTCCCCTATCTGTTTCAGCTTTTGCTTATGCTTCAATTAAACACATCTATGTGGGTAGTTGACCCCCAAATCAGCCACCTTTTTATTATATGGGGGGGAAAGCAGTGAAAAATCTCTCCTTATGTGTTAAAAAGGAAAGACATATGGGTTTGAAATGACATGAGGTGAATAAATGATGACAGAACTGTCACTTTTAGGTGAAAAACCTCTTTTAAGAGGACATTTGTGGTATTGTGTTCATTACCTCTGGGTGACATCTATAATCAATCCTCTCTTTCCACACTGTCAACTATGGTGTGTGGATCTGCGGGTTAAATTCCTGCTGGTTAGATAGCAATAAGGATAAGCAGGGAAGTAACGGGGCGGTTCTTCTATAAACAGACACTTAAGAGGAACTGAGGCTGTGAATAATTACTGAGTTGAAAAGAAATATGACTGATTATTATCATCATTAGATCATCCTCGCCCTCATCCCTTATTGTAATTGTTGACACCATCGTCAGTGACATCATCATTGTTTTCCTCACCATCTTCACTGAATGCAGAATTGCTTAAAGTGCTCATCTGGTGTAAACCTTTCAATCTGCTGCTTGTTTACAAAAGTAAGCAGCACTTTTTGCTGGTGCTGAAAAATGCAGGTTAAGCAGGTGGCTGTGTTTTGAAATATAACTGGTAGACCAGCTTAGCAATAAAAAGGGGTTTGGAACTAGTCAACCAGTTAATGACCAGCTGCCTTTTTTCAATCATAACTAGCGAAGCTGGATTTTTCAGCATGGCAGACAATTTAGCTGCAGGTGTCCACCCACAGTGTTAGTGTCCTGTTTAATATTGATCATATTTAGGGGTTTTTCATGACACCATTTTCACAATTTTTCCAACTTTTTATGCATTTTGGTCATTCATTTAAATGGTAACAGTGTTTTTGAAGCTTAAAAATGCAAATGCAAAACAAATTGAAAATTAGTTGTTTTGAAAAAGTGCATGTGGATCCATGTGAATGGGGATCATTTTGACAACGAAACGTTTTAAAAAATGCAAAGGAAAAACTTTTCTGTTTTTACATTGTTGTCATGTAAACATACCCTCATGCAGCCTATCCTGTTTTTTGTTTTGTCAAGATTTAGTTGACTTAAAGTTTGGGAACTGTTGTCTAGTCATGTTTTAGTCATGCTGTACAGTCGTGGCCAAAAGTTTTGAGAATGACACAAATATTAGTTTTCACAAAGTTTGCTGCTAAACTGCTTTTAGATCTTTGTTTCAGTTGTTTCTGTGATGTACTGAAATATAATTACAAGCACTTCATACGTTTCAAAGGCTTTTATCAACAATTACATGACATTTATGCAAAGAGTCAGTATTTGCAGTGTTGGCCCTTCTTTTTCAGGACCTCTGCAATTCGACTGGGCATGCTCTCAATCAACTTCTGGGCCAAATCCTGACTGATAGCAACCCATTCTTTCATAATCACTTCTTGGAGTTTGTCAGAATTAGTGGGTTTTTGTTTGTCCACCTGCCTCTTGAGGATTGACCACAAGTTCTCAATGGGATTAAGATCTGGGGAGTTTCCAGGTCATGGACCCAAAATTTCAACGTTTTGGTCCCCGAGCCACTTAGTTATCACTTTTGCCTTATGGCACGGTGCTCCATCGTGCTGGAAAATGCATTGTTCTTCACCAAACTGTTGTTGGATTGTTGGAAGAAGTTGCTGTTGGAGGGTGTTTTGGTACCATTCTTTATTCATGGCTGTGTTTTTGGGCAAAATTGTGAGTGAGCCCACTCCCTTGGATGAGAAGCAACCCCACACATGAATAGTCTCAGGATGCTTTACTGTTGGCATGACACAGGACTGATGGTAGCGCTCACCTTTTCTTCTCCGGACAAGCCTTTTTCCAGATGCCCCAAACAATCGGAAAGAGGCTCCATCAGAGAATATGACTTTGCCCCAGTCCTCAGCAGTCCATTCGCCATACTTTTTGCAGAAGATCAATCTGTCCCTGATGTTTCTTTTGGAGAGAAGTGGCTTCTTTGCTGCCCTTCTCTACACCAGGCCATCTTCCAAAAGTCTTGGCCTCACTGTGCGTGCAGATGCGCTCACACCTGCCTGCTGCCATTCCTGAGCAAGCTCTGCACTGGTGGCACTCCGATCCCGCAGCTGAATCCTCTTTAGGAGACGATCCTGGCGCTTGCTGGACTTTCTTGGATGCCCCGAAGCCTTCTTAACAAGAATTGAACCTCTTTCCTTGAAGTTCTTGATGATCCTATAAATTGTTGGTTTAGGTGCAATCTTAGTAGCCACAATATCCTTGCCTGTGAAGCCATTTTTATGCAACGCAATGATGGCTGCACACGTTTCTTTGCAGGTCACCATGGTTAACAATGGAAGAACAATGATTTCATGCATCACCCTCCTTTTAACATGTCAAGTCTGCCATTCTAACCCAATCAGCCTGACATAATGATCTCCAGCCTTGTGCTCATCAACATTCTCACCTGAGTTAACAAGACGATTACTGAAAGGATCTCAGCAGGTCCTTTAATGACAGCAATGAAATGCAGTGGAAAGTTTTTTTTCGGGATTAAGTTAATTTTCATGGCAAAGAAGGACTATGCAATTCATCTGATCACTCTTCATAACATTCTGGAGTATATGCAGATTGCTATTATAAAAACTTAAGCAGCAACTTTTCCAATTTTTCAATATTTATGTAATTCTCAAAACTTTTGGCCACGACTGTACAGAGAGGCTTGCTATTGCTCGTTGCGGCAAATTCATTCACCAAACATGAACATGATGTGAAATTCACATAGGGAAATTTCAAATTTATTTTAAATGACTGAATTTCACAACATTTTGCCAAGCAATTGTGTCATGCTCCTTTACTGTCCTCAAATGGACTGATATACTGTCTCGTTGCTATGCACACTGTGAGATATGTTTCAGTAGATAGACAACACAGACTTCTTCAGCATTTTTGTATTAGCCTATACTCAGTACAGGAATGTAACTGCGGCTCTATGTCTTCATTCTTGCTGTTTTTCTCTCCTCTAATCAGTCTTTCTATCACTCCTCCAGCCTCTGCTTGACTCCTTTTGTGATGGTCCACTTCATCTCTTTTGTAAACAAAGCCCCCAACTTGCCGTCATCTACACCAATCTTTTACTCGTTCACCCTTATTCCCTCTCTCACCTCCTCTTCTCTTTCCACTTTCATCTATTCACTTCTGTTTAATGGAGATTACTTTAAATTAGTTGCATGTTATTAGCCTGAGTAGAAAGTAGAGTGAGTTTTTTTTTTTTAATGAAAAGTCTGTCATTATTTATTATGCAGTTTTTTTTTGTTTTTTTTCAGAATTTGCTTTATCATGTGTCTTTTCACATGTACAGCAACAGCTGGACCAGAGACATTTTGCTTTAAAATGTTTAAATTAAAACACACATACAGCATGTGTTCTTACATCATGATAGCCTTGTTGGGGAATAGACCAACATTTACATCATTAATCACTGGTAATCTTAAGATATTAACTTAAAATCTCCTGTTTACAGATTACTGACTTAATAAATTGAACTTTGATTCATGAAGGAATTCAGTGAGATTCAGCTGATTTGGTAGCTGGATCAAGCAGAAAAAAAAAATTCTCAAGCATTCTCAAGCTTTTGAGAATATATATTAAATCAATTATTTTTTAGGCATTTTAATTAGCATGCTTTAAATTTAATGCACTGCAGTCGTAATTTACATACAGGTATGTTTGGCCATTGACTCATACTGTGTTTTGGATTTTGAAGACACTTACATTGCCTCAGAGTTATACATTTTATTAGTTAATTTATTTCTTGTGATTCAAACCGAAGCAAGGAACTTTCACATGGACATTCTCCATTGTACTAAAATCTAAAATAAAAAAATAAAATAAAAATAAACTGTTTAAGTGGATGTTTATTTTGCTTCTGTTTAGTTTACGGTCTGCACTTTGACTTGGCTATTCCAAAACATTAACTTTGTTCTTTTATATCCATTCTTTGGTAAAATTCTTTGTATGCTTGGGGTTGTCTTGCTGCATGACTTACTTTCCCCACTGGTACCCACTAGTATAATTCAGAATTCATTGTTCCATCAATGATGGCCAGCCGTCCTGGCTCAGATGCTGCAAAATAGGCCCAAACCATACTACCAACACCATGGTTCACAGATGGAATAAGTTTCTTATGCTGGAATGCAGTGTGTTCTTTTTTCCAAACA
The DNA here is from genome assembly GCF_049309525.1 of Garra rufa. Lineage (NCBI taxonomy): Eukaryota > Metazoa > Chordata > Actinopteri > Cypriniformes > Cyprinidae > Garra > Garra rufa. The sequence continues at coordinate 2,332,338 of NC_133375.1, read as the reverse complement.
TAACACTTCTCATTTACACCAAAAAGCTCTTTTTGGTCTCGTCCATCCACAAAACATTTCTCCAATAGTTCTCTGACTTGTCCACACGATCTTAAGATAGGTAGCACTGTGCTTTTTGGAGAGCAGTCGCTTTCTCCTTGCAACTCTGCCATGCACACCATGGTTGGTCAGTGTTCTCCTGATGGTGGGCTCATGAACATTAACATTATGTTAGCATTAGTGGAAGTGTATTGGCATTTTTCAAATCGTACTTATCTGACTGCCATCAATTCATGGCAGTAATGAAGAGGTATCACATCGATCACAAGTGCCGTATGGATTACCTCAAGGCTCAGTACTAGGGCCATTACTTTTTTTATGCTTTACATGTTACCCGTAGGAGATATCATCAGGAATATGGTGTTATCTTTCACAGTTATGCTGCTGATACTCAGCTCTGTATTTAATCCAGCTGGTCCAAAATGCAGCAGCTAGAGTTCTTACTAGAACCAGAAAGTATGACCAAATTAGCCCGATTCTGTCAACACAGATTTTAATATCTTGCTAATTACTTATAAAACCCTCAATGGTTTAGCTCCTGATGATGATGGATCAGCACCTAGAGACAACCTCTATAGCCCTGAATGTCAACTAGATGAGCTCCAGAGATGGAACAGTAGTTAAGACCTCATCACCTAGACGGCTATCTGTGCAAGACCATGGGAACCTGATGAGTCCTCTGAAATCTGAAATTGGAACAAACTGCTGGTTTTGTCTGGCCAGAGGATAACTGGCACCCCGACTGAGCCTGGTTTCTCCCAAGGTTTTTTTCTCCATTTCTGTCACCTGTGGAGTTTTGGTTCCTTGCCGCTGTGGCCTCTGGCTGGCTTTTGGGGACACTTAACTTCTAGCGATATTGTATACTATTTGAACTGAACTTAGCTGGATGATAGCATCACTGAATTCAGTGATGAACTGCCTTTAACTGAAAATTGACACAACCTGTATTGTTAAAAGCGCTATATAAATAATGGTGACTTGATTTGACTTGATTAGCCAATGTGAGAAAGGCCTTTAGTTGATTAGAAGTTGGAGGTCCTTTGCAACCTTGTGGACTTTTACAAGTCTTGCTTTGGAGTGATCTTTGTAAGTTGAGCACTCCTGGGGAGGGTAACAATGATTTTGAATTTCCATTTGTACACTGTGGATTTTGTTGAGTCCAAACTCTTTAGAGATGGCTTTATAACTTTTTCCAGCCTGACAAGTAAAAACAACTCTTTTTCTGAGGTCCTTAGAGATCTCCTGTGTTCGTGCCACAACATGGTCAGACTTTGATCATGCCACCAGTCATCTCATTGATTAAAAACACCTCTGAACAATTGGATTCATATTTTACGTTTAAATATACAGTGTTGGCCAATATTTTCACAAGCAAAAATGGATTTCAGTCAGTTATTTCTATCTTTTGCTATAGTGTGTCAGTAGAAAATATCAGTTTACATTTCCAAACATTCATTTTGTCATTATTTGTAATAATCCTGTGAGATTTTTATTTGCACAAGGAGTCTGACAACAGCCAGTGCTCCACACAGAGATCTGATCTCATCATCATCCAGTCTGTGGTCAACGTCTCCAAGATGCTTCAAGAGACCTATGTGCCACTCACAGATATTTAACATTAAATCATTAAATCACAAAGTATATATTTTCCTCTCATATGTTTACTGGGTTATATTTGTGTACTTAAGGACTTAAGGACAAAATTTCATGATGTTTTGGGTCATTTTTATGCAAAAATTTAGAAAATCCTAAAGGGTTCACAAACCATCAGCACTGTATATATAAGCAATATCACATTCGTAGAAGTGAGATATATATACTGTATATCTGCACGGGTGTGATTCTGCCGTAGGTAAACAGCTCACGTCTACAAGTGTAATATTGCATTTATACAACAGTTTGATGACACAAGTGTGTAAAAACAAAATAACAATGCAGTGTCTTTAAAAGCACTCTTTGGTGCAGAACTACCTTCCGCCACAGATTCAATCTAAAGTTGACCATTTAAAATCTGAGCCCAAGCCTCCATTACTAATTCTTAAACATCACTTCAGAACTAGTAATAAAGGAACGTTAAGTTGCTTCATTGAAAGCTTGTTGTATTACTGTATTAAAAGCTCACTATTATGTATAGTAGAGTATTATCATAGAGAGATGGACTGGGCAAGGGATTACCTGCATCTGATCCAGCATTCATTCTTCAGATCAGTCTCATATTCACAATAAACATTAGTTTGAATGTCTGCTGAGGAAAGCATTATCTTTGTCGTAACGTTAATATCCTTTCATCTTTAAAGGATGATTTTGTTGCTCAGTGCATTTGTTCACTGCATCAAGCTGTTGAACTAAAAGTAACTTCCGTTTACAGCGTTAACTTTTCAAAGTAAAAGTCGAAAATACGATTGCCATTGTGTGACTCAGGTGCAGAGGAAGTCTCTAATTGAGCAATTGAGGTGTTTTGTTGTTGGATGTAATAATGAACAAAGCAGTAGTCATTTACTCCCGACATCTGAGCCGCTGAAGATGCAGAGGATTAACGTTACTTTTGGTTTTAAAAGGAAAGCGTCGATCCTAATCTACATATGCATCTATGTTCGTGTGAATCATTTGTGATGCCGCTTCACCCACAACAGAAGTGAGTATAAGGGTTTTTTATGCATCTTTGCAAATGGCCTTTATTAATAATGTGCTTGTTGGCAAGTTGTGCCGCTAAATGCGGCTAAACGTGGCTAAATGTAGCTAAATTAAACATTACACCTCGTAATTTCACAACAGAGAGGGACGGGGCGAGCAGAGCTTATTTGCATTTAAGGGGCCCATGCGATAAAATGAGCTGATATTTTGCAGAGCTGATTTTGACAAGGTAAAAGGGTGTTTTTTTTACACTACTATTAAGAATTTTTAACCAAAGTATATTAGAGACTTTTCATTAAGACCCTAAAGAATCATATTAACTTGTGGAAAATGGGCATCCAATGACCCCTTTAAGGAATTTAGCTCTCTGTGTTTTTTTTTTCAACCATAACTGTGCAATGTAATGGCATCAAAATGCATTGATTTTTACTGTGAGTGATAACAAATTGATCGTTTCAAGATGGCAGATGCATCAATGTGTCTGGAGCAGCCAAATATCTTCTACATATACATATCTATGATTCTGACAGAGTCCAGTCAGACAGTTTTGTATAACACTACACTTTGATATTATAATGATTCATAAAAAGTCTGTTTGGAACACAGTTTATCATCATCAAATTTCATTAGGTAATGGGAAATTACCATAATGTGCATCAATCTCCGCTTATTCACCATGGTGGAATGAATGAATAATGAATAAATGTATATCTAATTTTTTTCTAGTGTTTCTCAACTTCATTTAGTTTTCAGTTTTCTCTGAAAGTTGCCATTAGCCATTGTAGGGTAATAACGAGAAGACTAACGAAGTGCAGTAAACGGTAAAACTGTTTGCAGTGCCGTCAGTGCCACAACACGATTCAACGGTAAAAACTTGATTCGCAGCAACAAACCCTCCGACAGTAAACTGATGCCTTATTCTAATAATAAAAATCCATGACACAAAGGACAAACGATTTCCAATGGTTGCATTGTCGTATTCATTATAAACAGCCTTAATAGTTAACAGTCTATAAACAACAGTCACATCTGGTATAGACACGGTATTAATTATTCATAATATTCTGTTCTACAGTACATAAATAGTATTTAATAATGTATTTAATAAAGTGGAAACTATGGAATATTCTCACCTTGCTCCAACAGTTATGACTGGAATACATCTCAGACTGTACAGTCTAGCCGCAAGTTTTTATATTTCACAGCTTTAATTCAGATTCATTTACAACTCCAAAATTTTACAATCCTAAGGCATTCATCTAGTAATAATGATGCTTACCTTATAGCAAGGACCACATTTAGTTGTGTGGACTGGACTGTTTCACTGTTTCTAGATACTTAATACTTGAAAAATAAAGTGATTTCCATATTTATGTGCATATGTGTGTGTTTCTGAGAATTAGGGAGAGGGAGAGAAATAATTTCATACCGATTGAATCTATGACAGATGTTAAGAGTGGCACACACACACACACACACACACACACACACACACACACACACACAGTACCACCCAGTTTGTGTTTCTAAAGCTGAATTCACACATAATCCCAAATTTCCTGCAACATTCCAGCATGATTTCCATTCTCTCTGTGCGGCAATCTGTCCACCCACCATAACTGTACTTCCCATCTTAGCAGCACGGCTTTATTCTCCAAATCTCTGGAACATTCTTTTGGTTAATTTAAGCTGTAACAAACAAACTAGTCCACACAAGTAATATCTTCTACACCCAATTTCAAAACGCAGACATTTACATTCCTCATAGTGTAAGCATTGATGTTTAGAGATCAGACTGAATTAAGATAATTATGGAAGCTCTTATAAACAGGGAGGATCTCACATTCCTAACCAACCTATAAAAACCAGGACAAGCCAATAAAATATCCCGAACTGCATCGTGTGAAACACTTCAGAGTTGTGTGAATCACACCCTGAGATCAGGTTGCATTGCGTGTCTTGTTCTCTTGTCTGCTGTGTTTTTGTGCTCCAGCCTTCTGGCCGTGTCTATGGGCCTCTCCTCCATTGTTGCCCTTCGCCGAGCACCACTTTTCCAGCCTCCCATCTGGGCTCTGGGGGGTGGGGATGCTTTCTTGAAGCTGTGGGGAGGTTTTTTTTGTAACGGCTTTAATTGTGTAGGTGAGGCCGTTCTTAAAGTGCAGCAGCTAATTGGCTGTAAATAAGTCCATCTGCTTTGATTTGGAGTTGCAGTGAGTCTGCAGTTCTCATGGTCTTTCATTCTCTCCCATCTCCATATCCACACTTTGCTCTTCCTGCCAGATCAGCATGGGAATTAGAGTCTATATGAAATCAAAATTTACCCAATTTACAATCGACATTCAAAATGATTGCAAAGAATGTTATTTTGAAGAACATTTGCTGACATTTGACTCTATTTATCACCACTCAATCAATTCCAAATGGTTAATTTTTTCTCATTGAAATTCACCCAGAAATATACATTAAGAAAGTAAAATGAGTTGCAAACACCACTTCATGTTGACTTCTGGTGAAAAAAAGGGAGTTCCCCTCAGTTTTTTTATATTTCCTTGTTTGTAATCATGGCTACTGACTCCACACCTGTTTCTAGTTCAGTTATTCAACCCCACTATGCTTTAAATTAGTGATGCAAAAAAGAAAAAAAAAGACACAAAAAAGTCACATTTGAAACAGTGTTGTTTTCGTCAACGATGACGATGACGAAATCATTTCGTTGACGCCACTTTTTTTCATGACGATAACGAGACGATGACGAGATAAAAATGGCTAGTTGATGACTAAAACATGACGAGACGTGTGTGAGTTTTCGTTGACGAGACGAGAATAGACGAAAATGTTAGTGGGTGGTCCGTCAGACGTTTAAAATGCATGACATTTCCGCTTATTGTGCATGCCAATTAAAACTTAAAAAGTATCTGACGCTATGGCAAGCCGTTTTAGCATTAAATACTCTTTGCTATACTAGTATGGCAAGCCGTTTTAGCATTCCATCCTTGTTTGTCTTTTATGTTCTAAAACATTCCTTCATTATTGTAATTATTGGTGAAAATAGTCGATCCGGAAGCTCACATTGTGTTGAACTATAGGTCTGCTATTTTCAGAACTTATAAGTGACACTACCCAACAGCAAAATACTTACTGACCTACATTAATTTGTTAAAAGACTACTTTTTCCCCTTTTTGACTAAAACTAGACTAAAACCTTTTTGACTTTTCGTCGACTAAAACTAAACTAAAACCTTTTTGACTTTTCGTCGACTAAAATTGGACTAAAACTATCACATATATAAGTGACTAAAATTTGACTAAAACTAAGAAGCATTTTAGTCCAAAAGACTAAGACTAAGACTAAATCTAAGATGGTTGTCAAAAACAACACTGATTTGAAACTGATATACAGTATATGGGCCATTATACAGAATTGGTGCAAAGTCAGAGATTGAAACATCTTTTTACTCACATTTTGTATGTATGCGAATTGTATAATATTCAAGGTACACTTTTCCAGTAATTATGCAGTTAATTCTTGTATTTTCAGAGAGTTTTAGAATAATTGTCCTCTCACCAACTTTGTCACTACCGAAACATAGTTTTATATAATTTAATAAGAAGGGTTATATTGACCTATTAAGATTTTACTTACATCTACCTTTTAAATATATTTTATGCTATTTTATTAAAACGTTTTCAGAGGTAAATCAAGAACAATTACAATTTTAACAATATTTCAAGTGTGATTTATGAGATTTGTTGTATTTTGAATCTATTTTTACTTTGTAAAAGACATAAAGTTGATCATACTGATTTCAAACTTAAGGATTCATTAGTTTGAATATACATCGAACCAAACACTATCATAACATCTTAGTTGATCATTCAGTATACTTTATCTTTGACAAAACCCACATACTAAAACACTACTAAAACATATTCAAAATTTGCATAAATGTACTAAAATGTTTTTCCCTCAAATAAAGGCTTATGTGTTCCCTTCCCTGGGGGAAAAAAAAAACAGGACAACCTGCCTGGTTTTAGCTGGTCATAGCTTGTCGGCAGGCTGGTTTTGGCCATTTTTTCAGCCTGGCCAGGCTGGTCTTAGCTGGTCAGGCTGGAAAACCACCAGCTAAAACCAGCCTGACCAGCCTGGACAGGCTGGGAGACCAGCTAAAACCAGCTACTTCCAGCTTAAACCAGCTAATACCAGCCAAACAGCCTAGGCTGGTTTTAGCTGTTTTTTTTTTTCAGCAGGGTTTTGTCTCTGCTGAAACAATAATGACATTTCGATCGTGACTGTTTTAGTAGTGACGATTTTAGATACTTTTGAAGCTAGCTCAAACATGCTAATCAGCACATGGTTAGCTAGCACAGTTCTAAACAGTTGTAAACAAATAAAACCTAAATGTGAATAACTCCTAAAAAAGTGTGCTTAATTTCAGAAAAAAAAAATGTGTGCGGTAGTGACGTTCCTTAAAGCTACACACTAATTTTTCATACTTTTGAACACATTTACCTCAAAATAATGGGGAATATCTACTCATGTAGCTATCAAAGAGAGGGGCACAAGAATATTTCCTAATCATAAATGTAGGGGTGTAGTTAAAATCAGTCTCAGCCAATGGACTGATACACTGTTTCGGTTTACAAAGAAAATATAAAATAAATATATATTTTTTGAACTTCACTTTTTTTACAAAATCAAAAATATATATTTTAAAACAACAATGGAATAAAATGCAAAAACTATTTCAATATCATTTTCACAAGTTGAAATTTAGAGGTTAGGGTTTGGGACAGCCTCCTCCCAATTGAGAGTACCACATAAATGATGATTTTACATATTTAAAGCTTACTGATATTTTAAATATTATTGGGGGTTTCAATAGATAATAGAAGGTTTTTAGTAAACATCTAAGATTTGAATACTTAAAAGCTTTTTAAATGTGTTTTTTAGTTGTGGTACAGCAGTTTGCACCAATTCTGTAGGATGGCCCATATATAACACTGCACCAAATTTCTGTAACCCATTAAAATGGCTGATGGAAGATTTACTTATAATTAAACTGTTGTCTTGTATGATTTTATGACTTTCAGATAAAAAATCTTCATGGAGTCGTCATTGCTGGCGGTGTGATATTCAGTTTGCTGTCATCTTATCACCATCTAACAACCAGTGTGAGTTTCCTGTTTGCCTCTCTAGTTCTTATCACTCCATCATGTTAAACAGACAGCTATGCAGCTTCTGTTTCACATGGGAAACTGGTTGAGAGTCAGGTTTGATCTGAGCATGTAATACCTGGAGAAAGCTATCCGTTAGCATTCCCATTCATCTCCTTCAACAAGGCACTTGCTCACCACTTGGAGCAGGACCTCAATTAAATATTTGAAAACAAAGCTCGGGACTTGACACATGGGAGCCAGCAATCTTGCTTATTGAAAGGAAATCAAATACTTGTTTAATTTATTAAAATGCAATTTATAACTTTTTTGAAATGTGTTTTTCTGGATTTTTTTGTTATTCTGTCTCTCACTGTTAGAATAATAGACTATAGGGTAAATGTACAAAATCAGCAGGGGATAAATTTTTTTTCCCCTCACTGTGGGAGTGCACAGTCTTATATAAATTCCAGTGGAGACTCTGGACGGCTGGACGGAACCAGCGGAGATTCTGGACGGCTGGGCGGAACCAGCGGAGACTTGGGAGACTCAGGAGAGAGGACTGGGGCCGTAAACTCCATTGGGAGTGCCATGTCCATAATGTCAATCACATTCATCTTAGCTGGAGACTCAGGATTGGTGGCCATCTTGGCCGGGAACTCAGGAACAGAGGCCGTCTTGGCCGAGAAACCAGGAACAGAGGCCGTCTTGGCCGAGAAATCAGGAACGGCGTCCATCTTGGGTGCAGACTCGGACGTTGCAGCCATCTTGCATACAGACTCGGGCGTTGCAGCCATCTTGCGTGCAGACTCGGGCGTTGCAGCCATCTTGCATGCAGACTCGGGCGTTGCAGCCATCTTGCGTGCAGACTCGGACGTTGCAGCCATCTTGCATACAGACTCTGGCGTTGCAGCCATCTTGCGTGCAGACTCGGGCATTGCAGCCGGCGATACTGAGCTGAGGGAGACTATGGAGCTTTGGAGGATCTCAGGATGTTCGGGTCGCGGCAGGTGGTCTGAGCGGTTGGCGCGGTATGTGGAGATTCCCGGCTTTGGATGAGCTGGCGCGATGTGACGTGCCTCTGAGGGGACTGGACAAAGATCAGGACTTTCATTCTCTATTTGTGTAATCTCGAATTTAGAGCCATTTAAATAAAGAATGATATTGACCAATTCGACAAACGGGAAATCGTGAACAGAGAGATAGCAACGAATAGTGTCTTTGTCCAGCCCCAACAGAAACACAATGCCGATAGAGGCATCGGGCCAGCTCACCAGATGATACAGCTCGGTAAAATCTGCCACATACCGCTCCAACTCCCGACCACCCTGTCGCAAACTCCACAGCCGCTCCTCAGCAGTCATTGTTTTAGGTGTCGTCTTCTGTTGTATTGCTGGTTGACGATGAGCCAGAGTGAATAACCGAAGCATCAGAAGTAAATCCACAATATGTATTTATTAAACAAACAGGGTATCCAGACAGAAAACGCCAGCAAAATAACTTTAAGACGACACAAAGATAACTCAGAGCAAACAATTTATAAAGGGAGTGACTAATGACAAGGGCAGGTGAAAACAATAATCAGGGACAAACCAACTTCAACAGAATAACAGGGGGAGAAACCAAATCAGAACAGTGCAAAGACAAGACAGATAAGGATACATGTAGCAGTCTGTTATTACACTTTAAATTTTATACTAATTTTGCTCTAAACTGAAGCCAAACTTTTTGTCTAACATTCCTTACCAATTCCATATAATCAAGTGGCAAGAAGCTTGTGCAAGCCAACCATTCTCCTGAAAATGTCTCTAGGTTCTGTAAAACTTGGTCCATAATAAAATAAAGAGCTTGGAGATCAATAAAAGCTTTTTCCACCTAAGGATCCCCGATTTCCCCTTAACTACCCAAACTGCTGGTCCTGCTGGGCCCACAGATGCAAAGGTACAGCATCAATACCTGCAATCTACCATGGCGGGCTCTTTGTATGTGTGTGTGTGTGTGTGTGTGTGTGTTAGTTAACCCGCAAGCAGACAATAATTGGGATGCCACCAGTTTGCATCAATTCTGTGCAGTAGGGGACAGAACAGGGGACCATTTAAAGTGCTTCAGAATAATCAAAGAGAAAAGCTTGTCCTTTGTTTGGGCCGGTGTACGTGAGTGAATGGCACAGAGAGATAGTTGGCGACCAAGAAAGAGCTGTGTCTTTTCATGCTTGGAGGGGATCGGACCATAAGGTGCGATCGGCATTTTAAATGATTGGAAGATTCAGTGTAATTTCTTCCATTCAGTGGCCTGGCTTCACACTGCGAGAGTAATGGAGGCCTGAGAGAGCGTCTGGATGACCGCTACCGTCCTGCTGCTACAGTGAAGAGGAGAGGGATGCTGGGTAATCGCACACACCAATCCTCTGTTAGCTCTCCTGCAGTCACCTTCAACTCACTGTCAACATCAGAGTGAAAAAGGAAGGATCCAATTTTATACAAGTTTTACTTTTGCAAATTTACACTGAATTGCGAAGGTCTTTCGATAAACATTTGGACTGTGTCCAAAAGCCTTGAAACTTTATTTTTGCTAAAATTATGCACCTTTAACAAACAGCGTTTTTGTGTGAAGCCTTACTTTCAGATAGCTGATCACAGACAGTCTTCCAAGACACCATGATCAGGGACGTAGCAACTGGGGGGAAAAGGGGGACAGAGTGTATAGGGCTGGAAGGCTGAAAAGGGCCAGAACGAGGGCCCCCCACCACTCAAAGTAATTTTAAGGGGGCCCTTAAAATATCAACTTCTGTGCGATTGGCAAAGAATCCCTAGCGACTCCAATGACCATGATATAATTATATATATATATATAAATATATATATATATATATATATATAAATAATGATATAAAAGTATACACTGATGAGCCAAAACATTATGACCACCCATAGGTGAAGTGCATATTGTTTTAATATTTTATATTTATTGTTGCATATTTCCTAACAAGGTCACATGTAAAGGTCTGGGTAATTTATAGCATTAGGATACTTGTACTTGGACTGCAATTTTGAATGAACTTGGACTCAGATGGAATTGGGTGGACTTGTACTCAGACTAAGAGTGCAATTATGAATGAACTTGGACTCAGAGGGACTCAGGTGGACTTGTACACAGACTTGGACTGCAATTATAAACTAACTCGGATGGACTCAGACTGCAATTCTGAATTAACTTGGACTTTGGTGGAATTGTCATTGGACTGCAATTATGAATGCATATGAAGTCGGACGGACTCAGGTGGATTTGGACTGCAATTATGAATTAACTTGGACTTGTGTGAACTCGGACAGATCTAGATTCAGACTGCAGTTTTGAATGAACGTGGACTTGGATGAACTTAGGTGGCCTTGTACTCAAACTCGTACTGCAGTTATGAATGAACATGGATATCGGGTGGACTTGTGCTCAGATTTGGACTAAATAAACTTGGACTCAGATGGACTCAGACTTGTACTTAGACTTGGACTGCAATTATGAATGAACTTGGAGTGGGATGGACTTGGACTCGGATTTGGACTGCAATTATAAATCAACTAGGACTCAGATGGATTTGAGTGGACACAGACTCAAACCAATTATAAATGAACTTAGACTCTGACTAAGGTGGACTTGTACTCAGCCTCAGACTGCGATTATGAATGAACTTGGACTCAGACTCAGACTGCAATTATAAATGCAGTTGGAATCAGACTTGAACTGCAATTATAAATGCAGTTGGAATCAGACTTGAACTGCAATTTTACATGACTTGAACTCGGACTGACTCAGGTGGACCTGTACTTGAACTCGGACTGCAATTATGAATGAACTTGGACTTGGACTGACTTGGGTGGACTTGTACTTGAACTGCAATTATAAATGAACTTGGACTTGTGTGTACTCAGACTCGGACTGTGATTATGAATTCACTTGGTGGACTGGACATGAACTTGCACTTGGACTCAGACTACAAATGACTTGGACTGACTCAGGTGAACTTTTATTCAGACTCGGATGACCATTACCGTCCTTGTACTCGGACTCTGACTGCGATTATGAATGCACTTGGACTCAGATGGACTTGGGAAGACCTGTATTTGGACGCAGATTGTGAATATGAATGCTCTTGGACTCGGACAGACTTTGGTGGACTTGTACTCGGACTTCAATTATGAATGAACTTGGACTTAGGTGGACTTGTGCTCGGACTCGGACTGCAATCATGAATAAACTTAGACTTGGGTGGACCTGTACTCCAACTAGGACTGCAATTATGAATTATGAACATTTTGGATGCAGAAATTTTTCAGAGTAGCCTACAGTCGAATCCACGTATGGGAAACATGAAAGATAAAAAATATGTAACAACGTAAAATTAAGATAAAAAAGACATTAATAAATGTCTTTCACTCAGACTCAGTTGGTTAAGACAAGAACCCTACTCAGACTCGATAATGTAGACTTGAACCCAACACTAGTAATCTATAAGTGAACTAGAAATGGGGAGAAATGGGGAGGAATAAAGATCTGAGTGACTTTGACAAGAGCCAAATTGTTGTGGCCAGACATTGTGTAATGTGTCCAAGGCTCAATAATGGTAAATAGTCTATGTGGTGACAATTTTAATGCTGGGCCTGTCTAGGTGCAGACTGGTCAGAGTGGCCACTAGAACTGGCACATAAGAAACAGAACTGGACCTTGGGAAAGAAGGATGTCTGGTCTGATTAGTCCTGTTTTCTTTTCCATTATGTTTACCTGCAAGTAATGGCACGGGTATACACTGTGGAAAGATGACAAGTTGGTCTTGGGTCTGTCATGCTCTGCACAATGTTCTGCTGGGAAACCCTGACATTAATGCCACCTACCTAAACTTCATTGCAGACCATGTAAACCCTTAATGGCAATGGTATTCCCTGATGGCAGTGGCCTCTTTAAGCAGGATATTGCACCCTGCTACACTGCATACATTGTTCAGGAATTGTTTAAAGATACATAATGAAAAGTTCATTTTGTATTTTAGATGGTAATCTGATCTGTGCTGTACCAACCAGTCCAATCCATGGCAGTTTAACCCCACAACCTGAGGACATTAGGATCTTGGTGTCAGACACCATAGGACACTTTCAAAGGTCTTGCAGGTTCAAAGGTCCATGACTCAGCAGGTCAGTCCTGTTTTGGCAGCACAAGTAGGACCAACAGCATATTAGACAGGTGAACATTATGTTTTGGCTCATCGTAGTATGTTTGAAGTACACAAGTGCACATTCAGTTGAATTAAGCTCACATCTTTTTCACAAGGGGTTTCAAAGTAGCTTCCCCAAGACTGACTGTAATGCCTTCCTACCCTTGCAAGAGCTCTTTTTCTATCAGGTGCTATGTGTGTTTCAATTGCAGATGTTCAGGCTGAGACAGCACACCTGTGCCTTGCCCTTATCCTACCTCCCTGTGTTGCTTCTCATCTTTTAAACATTCAATCTCTCTTTCATTCTCTTTATCTTGTTCTTAATGTGTCAGTAGGAAGACTTAGCTATTGTTTGAGCTTAGTGCTGGAAAGCTAGCGAGGCCATTAGCCTAGCAGCAAGTCTCAAACAGCTAAATTACCCTCTTTCTCTTCCCGTCTCATCCCTATTTTTAAAGTAATAACGCAGGGAAGATTTCCCCTCTTTCTTCCGCTCGATGCCATCCTCCACTTTGGGAAGGGAGCGATTCAGAGGGGAGAAAGATGAACTGTGAGAGGCAGGGGTTTAAAATAAGTGATAGGTGTATGGGGAGGAGGGAAATTGGAAGGCGCCCTTGGCGCAATACAATAAAAACATCCTGTAATTTGCAGTGACTCCCTACTCTTCTCTCTATCAAATCAGACATGCTCAGCCGGTGAGGCGTACTCACTCGTTCTTTTATACCTTCCTTTCTTTCCCTCCCTCTGAGTCACAAAAAAGATTATTGATGTCTGCTAACCCATTTTAGAAATCACAGTAAATGGAAAAAGGTTACATACAATAAAACCATTATGGATGTGCAAGGAACTAAACAAAAAGCTTGTCGAAGTTATCTCAAAGAACTTGTCATTTGGTGTTCATTTTTACAGACAATATGAAACAGTATAGTGTCAAGGATATTGTGTTTACTAAACTCAGATAAAACTGAGTAAAATGTGAAAAGCCCTCATTTTTCATACAGTCGTCTTCAATAACCTTACTATGTACCTTCAATGCATTTCTATGCACTTTTTAGTGGTAAATAAGTTCCAAAGTTGTCCCTTTATTGGTATTGCTCCAGTGCCCAGCTGTTGTACCCATAAGGGTACAATTTTTAGACATTTTTTGAGTGACTTATTTTCCCAATTATGGCTCATATTCTGCTCCAATAGCCTTCACAACTAGTGGAATATTCCAATATTTTTAACTGTTTCTATTTGAAAAAAACTGGAAAAGTCCACACTTTCCACTTGGTAAAATGTATTTTCAGACAGTAATTTAATCAGCTCATTAAAGGAGAAGTTCACCAAAGCAAACACCTACAGATAATTGAATCACTCCCTTGTTATCTAAGATGTTCATGTCTTTCTCTCGTAAAGAAATTATGTTTTTTTAAATAAATATTTCAGGATTTCTCTCCATATAGTTGACTTCTGTGGTGCTCCTGAGTTTAACTTCCAAAATGTAGTTTAAATGCAGCTTCAAAGGGCTCTAAATGATCCCAGCCGAGGAAGAAGGGTCTTATCTAGCGATAAGATTGGATATTTTCTAAAAAAGTTACAATTTATATACTTTTTAACCTCAAATGCTCATCTTGTCTAGCTCTGCGTGAACTCTGTGTATTCCGGTTCATGACAGTTGAAAAAACTCCTATATCATTTTCTTCTCTGACTTCAAAATCATCCTACATCGCTGTTTTACATTTTTTTGTAAAGGGTGTTTGATCTTCTTTGCATGTTCACTTTTTAAACACAGGGTCGGTACTTCCGCAGTGATATTGAAGTTGGAGGAGAAAATGAGATGGGAGTTTTTCGACATACCCTAACTGTCTTGAACCAGAATAGCCTACACAGAGTTCACGCAGAGCTAGACAAGACGAGCATTTGAGGTTAAAAATTATTAATATTAATAATACCTATCTTATTCTGGTTTGTTGAAACCAGAATACTGGCATAATCTGGTTATAGAAAATACTAAGCATCCCAGTGTTGCTATGTAAAATACAGCCAAACTGTAACAAGATAAAATGATTTGCAGTCTGTGCGCTGAGCTAGAGTCCATCTAATAAGGACGGACATGCCAGTATGGTTGTGTCATTCAGTCGCGAAACTGAATTATCCTGATTTAGAGCACAGACAGTACTAACACGAGGTAAAACGACGAACGAAATGAGCCCAATATGAGAGAAAACTGATGACACAAGCTATGGGGAGCAAGGTTTAAACGTGCAG
Source organism: Garra rufa (assembly GCF_049309525.1). NCBI lineage: Eukaryota > Metazoa > Chordata > Actinopteri > Cypriniformes > Cyprinidae > Garra > Garra rufa. Next base: position 2,317,061 of record NC_133375.1, on the reverse strand, counting down.
CAGACCCACACACCTCCCAGACCGTCCCACACTTAGCAATGAGAGCAAGCAAAGGCTTTGATCTCTATCTTAGCTGCTCCAGGAAATGAGCTCCGTATTAAAATCCTACATGACACACGACCCCAGAGCTGAGCACAGCACGCTGTAAAAACAAAAACACAAATCCCTCGCGCGCACTGACGGGCACATCTGAGCACTCTGCACTCGACAGGAAATTAAAAACCTTTTAAAATTACCCATAAACCACAGAGGCTCCGAAATGAGAAAATAATCACTGATTATTCAGGGCGTTTTAAAGTGGACCGGTGAAGAATTTGACTACGGCTCTCAATCTTTCGCGCTTGATAACTTCGTTTAATGGGAGTCGTCGTGCACGCGCACACCCTCACGCTCTCCACAGTATTTTCCAAAACTACATGCAAATAAATGTAAGCCCTTTGCAAATCGAGGTAAATCATTTAAATACGGAGGGTAATCATTTTAATTAATAGATACAATTAAGAGAAAAGAAAGGACCCTTCAGAACAGCGTGTGCAATGCATTGCATTTTAAAATCTCACAACACATTACCATAATCAATTTGAAACGTTAACTAGATATTTTGTAATTCTCTTATTAAGTTGTTTTAGTAACCTTTAAACAGTGTAGAATATGACATCGTGTTTCATACTGAATTATACAGACTAGTGCACTTGGGATCATTAAGAAGTCTAGCCTTATTAAAATCATTTACCTGCCCTGTATGAAATTAGTAAATACCTGAAAAGCACTGTGGGTGATGTACATATTCAGAATATTATATATATTTTTTTAATTATCATAGTTTAAATGCATTCAGTGAATCATTCACACACATGGTAGCAAGCCATCTAATTTTATTTCTGACAAGAGAATACAATTAGTTAAAGATATTGGTTTTTCAGGGCATTGTGAAGCCTATTTATAAGTATAACAATGCCCCCTAGTGGTCAGTAAATGTCTGGCTATAGAGGAGTTTATTTGAGGTGTTTATGGGTCAGACACGAATATGTTTAACCATAATGGTTAAAAAAATGGCTGGCATACAAAATATCGGTGGCAAATGCAAACAAATGTTGTGAACTTGATTTAGTTCTTTTTTGTGGATGTATGAAGTCTTATCAAGCTTGCAGAGTTTTTCATGCTATCCACCTTATTTTTGTAAATTGTATGGGTCTGGTGTCTGGTCTCATCCACGTCCAACTATTTTTAGCTGTAACAGCTTGTTTTGATGCTTGATATTGAAATTGGCGCCTTTCAGGGGCGGTTCTAGAGGCGGGGCCATAGGGGCCCTGGCCCCTTCTAAAATCTGATTGGCCCCTGATTGGCCCCCCTTCCATCAATCGTCGACGAGAAGAGCAACCGGATAATTCTTCACAACGATTATAGATGCTATTCCACCCCCAAACAATTGGCGGCAGTAATGTGTCGATGCAACTTGGGAGAAGAAGCAGAGGTCTTGGCTTTATATTAGGTGCGTTCGAGATGCACTACACTAGCCTGCCGCCGGCTGGCGAGAGCAGCCGCTTGCAGTCGGGGGAGGAGTAAAAAGGCGGCCGTCAGGTCGGACCGGGTCGGACACTTATAGAGGATGAAACTGTATTCCAAACATACACACACAAAAAAAAGAAATAAAGAAAAAGAAGAAATGAAACTACATAAGATAAATAAATAAAATAAATAATTTATGATACAATCGTTTTGCTTTTTTGTTGATCATATCAAGTGTGTGAGTTACTTTAATGTAATGCAATATGACGTTTATTATTTGTATCTTGGTTTTGTAGTTAGCTATAGGACATTATTCAAATATAAGCAGTTTATTCAGTGTAGTGAAGCCTCTCACAGCATCTGTTAAAAAATCGGCCTCTGGTTGACCAGCTTTTTTTTTTTTCCCCCCCAAACTTTAACTCTTATACAATAAGAATATATATTTACCATATCGCCTAATCTTCATTTTCATCATTAATGTTTTGTTTGACTATCAGATATTCGATATAAAGATTGATTACATACAGGAACTTTTTTAGTATTTTTAACTTGAAGACAATTCTTGGTGAGTCACAAATCCTCGTGTTGTTTGTCAAAATATGAAAGGATATTTAGCTTCTGCTCTCACTTATTTTAGGTTTGTTAACTAAATTGTGGAAGGAGCACTGGAAGCACTGTCGAAGTAAACCAATAAACTTGTAAGCAATGTTAACATGTTTTTGCTAAGATTCTGAAGATTCTGTAGTTAACTTGATCAATCAGAATCAGAATCAGAATCAGAATGAGCTTTTATTGCCAGGTATGTTTGCACATACTAGGAATTTGTTTTTGTGACAGAGCTCCACAGTGCTACAGAAAGACAGTGACAAGACGATACATATTATAAAAAGAACAATATAGAGGTATACAAGACAGACAATGTGCAAAAATAGCAAAGACATTTGAATGGAGTAAGTATGTGCTTTAAATAAATAACGGAAAAAAGAATAAAGAATGTATAGTGTTGTATGTTCCACGATCAAGTGTTCATGAGATGGATTGCCTGAGGAAAGAAACTGTTTCGGTGTCTGGTCGTTCTAGTGCTCAGTGCTCTGTAGCGCCGACCGGATGGTAACAGTTCAAAAAGTGAGTGTGCTGGATGTGAGGGGTCCAGAGTAATTTTGGCAGCCCTTTTTCGTACTCTGGATAAGTACAGATCTTGAAGGGTAGGGAGGGTTGTACCAATGATTCGCTCAGCAGTCCGGACTATCCGACGTAGTCTTCTGAGATCAGAATTTGTAGCTGAGCTGAACCAGATGGTAATTGAAGTGCAGAGGACGGATTCAATGATGGCAGAGTAAAACTGTTTCAGCAGTTCCTGTGGCAGGTTGAGTTTCCTCAGCTGGCGGAGGAAGTACAGCCTCTGCTGGGCCTTTTTCACAATGGAGTCTATGTGAATGTCCCACTTCAGGTCCTGAGAGATGGTATTTCCAAGGAACCTGAATGACTCCACGATTTTTTTGTGTGATTTTTGCAATCAAAATGACTGATTTTGTGGTGGTAATTTCCAGAAATTTGTAAAAAAAAATGCGATTTTTATATTTTATAATTAGGACATCACATTTACCATAATAGTATTATATCACAAATCACAAACAAAATGCATTTATTTTGGTCTAATCAAATTTTCATCAAATTAACTTTTAAAACAACCTATGGACAATTTTTCTACTTGACCTATGTAAATATTAACAGCAGGTGTAGTGATTTATACTGTAGAACTGTGTGTAAATCCTGAGTTGAGGGGTCCTGAGCTGCAGAAGGCAACCACTTAGAGTGTAGGCCTACTGTATGAGATGTTTAAGATGGGAGGTATAAATATATCCACACTGTAAATTGTATTGTATTTGATTAATTAATCGCTGTGATGTACTTTAGTGTGTGTGTGTGTGTGTGTGTGTGTGTGTGTGTGTACCTGGTATTCATCACGTTGTGGGGACCAAATGTCCCCACAAGGATAGGAATACCAGTAGATTTTGACCTTGTGGGGACATTTCTCAGGTCCCCATGAGGAAACAGGCTTATAAATCATGCACAATGAGTTTTTTTGATGAAGTAAAAGTGTGCACAATCTCCTGTGAGGGCTAGGTTTAGGTGTAGGGCGATAGAAAGTACGGTTTGTACAGTATAAAAACCATTACGCCTATGGAATGTCCCCATAAAACATGTAAACCCAACATGTGTGTGTGTGTGTGTGTGTGTGTGTGTGTGTGTGTGTGTGTGTGTGTGTGTGTGTGTGTGTGTGTGTGTGTGTGTGTGTGTGTGTGTGTGTGTGTGTGTGTGTGTGTGATTTATGCATTGTGTCCTAAAGACACAGTATAAATAAATGAAAAAAATCATTAAGAACTTTACTGGCTCATAATTTTTGTGTTTGTGTTGAAAAAGGAATGACTGCCGAAATGTATTTTCACCGTACTGAATAAATTATTTTGTGTGCTTGAATGTACCCTGTACTTGGCCCCTGATTGTAACATGTGGCCCCTTAATGGCCCCTGTTACAGAAAAATCCTAGAACCACCTCTGGCGCCTTTATCATATTATTTCAATGTATTATCTTAATTATGAAAAAAATGGTTTGTAATATAGAATAAGGTGGATAAGGAAAATGCCCCTGCATTCATATTTTGTTATATAATGCAAAGACAATAAATTGTTGTGTGCAAACACCTTAAAAATGAAATAGAAATAAAAACATAAAATTCTCAGTGATTTAAAAACAGCAATTATTCACCTTCTTGTAACAGTTCCCAGTTCTTGTAGGTCCCCAGTGCATCTACCAACCCAGAAAACGTGAAAAAGAACAACCTAGTACATTTTTTTGTAAGCTATTCTCTGCAAGCATGTGAAAAACAAGCCGATCAGATTTCGCTCCCCTCGTGAGATAGTAAGGGGATCATATTATAATATTACCACGCCTTAATCTGCATGTTTCCACCCATGGAACCGCCATTGTTTTTTTTCGCAAGCGACAACGGTGTGCCAGTTCTAACTTGTGTGTTTTTACGATAAACTTGTGTGTATTTGACCGTTTAAGCACAATAAGACATGAAAATACTAAACAGCTATTTAGTTTAGTACTCACATGCCATGTGACAGCTTGAACCGTATATTAGAAGTTTAAACTGATATAGCAAACAGATGTTTTTTGTCAGAGTATCTGAGTTACCAGCTGTAAAAGCACAGCTCTATTCTGGAAAAGGGGGCAGGAAGCAGCAGCTCATTTGCATTTAAAGAGCCATGCACGAAAACAGCATGTTTCTGCTTCCACTCAAAATAGGCATTTTCAAAATGATGTAATAAATGATCTGTGGAGCGAAACTTCACAGACACATTCTGGGGACACTTAGAGACTTATATTACATATTGTAAAAGGGGTCATAATAGGTCTCCTTTAAATCCATGACACTTCTAGTCCAATGCCTGAGGATATAATTTATAAATCATAACACACAAAACTGGCTAGTGAATATCACCTATCATGGGCATTGGTTAATTTTCACCCATATATTTACAAAAATATATATTCAAATTAAAAGCCATAAAAACTATATTAGTCTTTCTTAAATATATAGCTCAATTATAGATAATATAATTTATAAGTTATAGACAAACACGCCGGATAGGTACCGAAAGGCACAGTGAGGTATAGCCGCCTCTTGTCTGAACGCTTCAGCATGCAGAGTATTTATAGCTGTACCCATGCAGAATAGAGTCCTGGTGTCATTTCCCAAATGACTGAGCAAGCAATGAGCTTCTGTATCGGTTACAGATACAGAAGGGAACTAAATATAGTCAGAGCCGGACAACATCATGCACATGTACATCTCACAGACACTGGCTCACTCCAGAGAATCTCCAGTTGTACATTGTCCTTCTGTCAGCTGTTAAATAATCCTGGTTGTTTGGTTGTGGCATGATTCACGTCTGCGCAAAAAGGGTGAGTCACTAGGCCTTCGCTGTGGTGTGTGAAAGTTTAATATTTCCTTTGACCGGATTATTGTAATGCAATAATCTGGACATTTAAATGGGGACTTGTGCTTTTAAATAATTTGATTTAAATGTTTGCCAAGTTAACCGATTGTTTTTACATTCAATGCTGCTTGTAACACAGATGTCAATGACAAACAAGAGTGTTCATGGGTAAATAAAACAAAAGAAAGTAATTATAGTAGTCAACATTTGAAGTGGAACAAAAAAGTTAATCAAAGTTGTCCTAAGACTAAAACCGGTATTCTTTTTGGTTTTAGGACAAATTTGATGAAAGGTTTCGATCCACTCCAAATGTTGACTACACATGCCAAAACTGTAAATATACAAGTTCTTAGGAAAAGAAAAAAAAGAAGGTTTTCTACAATGCATGTGTGTATACGCATCTCATGAAAGTTTATATGTATAAAAAGTATTTTTACAAACATCATGAATTAATAATTCATGAATATCATTGTCACGATCCAAGCGGGGTTGAGGAGTGGAGTAATGGAGAGGAGAACCGGAGTAGATAAACGAATAAAGTTTATTAAAACAAAACACTGTAACTAAAGCAAACAAACAAAAACCGGGAGTATAAGATGAACACATGAACACAAGCAAACAGAGGTAACAGCAAGCATTGACGGACAAATGGGGAGTGCACACACAGACTCTTAAATACACTGAAACAGGGGCGTGGTCACAAACGAGATAACAGGATGACGAGGGGGAAATACAAATATGGGCATGGAAGGAACCAAAAGGACTAACCAAAAGGGGGAGAACAGACTAAACCAATAGAACTAGAAACAAGAGGGGAAAAACACTTGGAAAACATGACAGAACAGGACAAAACACAGACATGACTCTGACATTACCCCCCCCCTCCCCCGAAGGCGCGTCCCGCGCCTAATAACATCCAAAGGGAAGGGAGGGTGGGCGCCCTGGAGACCGCTAGGAGGGGGACATAGAGGTGGTCTCCAGGGCGGATCAGGGATCTCAGGTGGCCATGGCGGGTCTGGGGGTTCAGGAAACCATGGCCGGGTAAACAGTCCAGGTGGCCATGGTGGATCTGGCGGCTCAGGCAGCCATGGCCAGGACAATAGTTCCGGGGGCCATGGCGGATCTGGAGGCTCAGGAAGCCATGGCCGGGACAATAGTTCAGTAGGCCATGGCGGATATGGAGGCTCAGGAAGCCATGGCCGAGTAAACAGTCCAGGTGGCCATGGCTGGGTAAACAGTTCAGGTAGCCATGGCCGATCAGGGGAGTAGCCCCCCCCCCCCCAAATTTTCTTGGGGGAACCTAGGGTATAGTCCACACAGGAGAGCACGGAAAGGCGCGCAGGAGAGAGCTCCGGCTCAGGAGGGCGCGCTGGAGACAGCTCCGGCTCTGGAGGGCGCTCTGGCGGCGCAGTCACTGGAAGGCTGGGCGGAACCAGCAAAGACTCTGGGAGACTGGGCGGAACCAGAGGATACTCAGGAAGGCTGGGCGGAACCAGCGAAGACTCTGACTTGGCGGTAGCCATCTTGGGTGCAGACTCAGGCTTGGTGGCCATCTTGGCCGGGATTTCAGGTTGGGTGGTCATTTTGGCCGAGGGTTCTGGAACGGCGTTCATCTTGGCCGTGAACTCAGTAACGGCGGCCATCTTGACCGGGAACTCAGCAACGGCGGCCATCTTGGCCGGGAACTCTGGAACAGCGGCCATCTTGACCGGGGACTCAGGTTTGGCGGCCATTGGATGGATTTTTTTTTTTTTATGTCTGTGAGGTCATCTAATCCAATTTATTTTGTAAATTTTAAAATATAAGAATGGGGTAGGAGTCTATAAGATTGTTTTATTCATCCTACTCCTATTCTCTTTTGTTTCATGGTTTGTTTGTTTGTTGTATTGTTGTATTGTTGTGGTATTTTATGTTGCATTACCATGAAAAGAGAATAAATAAATAAATGAAATGAAATGAAATCTTGGCCGAGGGTTCAGGAACGACGGCCATCTTGGCCGGGAACTCAGGCTTGGCGGCCATCTTGGCCGAGGATTCAGGAACGGCGGCCATCTTGGCCAGGGACTCAGGCTTGGTTACCATCTTGGCCGGGAACTCAGCAACGGCGGCCATCTTGATTGCAGAATCCGACGTGGCAGCCATCTTGTTTGCAGAATCTGGCGCGGCAGCCATCTTGTGAACTGGCGTGGCGGCCATCTTGCTTGCCAACTCCTGCGTGGCAGCCATCTTGCGTGCAGATTCCGGCATGGTAGCCATCTTGTGAGCTGGCGTGGCAGCCATCTTGTGAGCTGGCGTGGTAGCCATCTTGTGAGCGGGCGTGGCAGCCATCTTGTGAGCGGGCGTGGCAGCCATCTTGTGAGCTGGCGTGACGGCCCGTACTGACCTCAATGGTGGGTCTAGCACGCTAGCCATCAAACTGGGCCATGACGTTGGAGGGTTGGCCGCGAGCTCCGGGCTGACAATGAGGGAGGAGCTATGGAGATCTGGAGGGAGTGAGGGAAGACCGGAAACAGCGGGCTCATTGGAACAACATGTGGAGGAAGTTGGCTGGTGGTGAGCTGGAGTGGCCACGTGTTCTCTAATGGGGGGAAGATTAGAATCTTCCACATCGACATAAAAATTGGAATGACTAAGGGCCAGGACATGGTTAATAAATTCTGCAACAGGTTTGCAGCGATCCACAGGAGTTACCGAACAGAACAACTGATTATCGTTTAGCCCCATTAGAAAACACGTGTTAACCATAGCATCACTCCAACTCACCAGATGACAAATGCTCAAAAATTCCTCAACATATTGCTCCAACGGCCTTTCCGCCTGCCGAATCTCCATAATCAGCTCCTCCTGGAACATCTTTCAGTATTGGTCCGTCAATCTGTCACGATCCAAGCGGGGTTGAGGAGTGGAGTAATGGAGAGGAGAACCAGAGTAGATAAACGAATAAAGTTTATTAAAACAAAACACTGTAACTAAAGCAAACAAACAAAAACCGGGAGTATAAGATGAACACATGAACACAAGCAAACAGAGGTAACAGCAAGCATTGACGGACAAATGGGGAGTGCACACACAGACTCTTAAATACACTGAAACAGGGGCGTGGTCACAAACGAGATAACAGGATGACGAGGGGGAAATACAAATATGGGCATGGAAGGAACCAAAAGGACTAACCAAAAGGGGGAGAACAGACTAAACCAATAGAACTAGAAACAAGAGGGGAAAAACACTTGGAAAACATGACAGAACAGGACAAAACACAGACATGACTCTGACAATCATAGGGCTTCAGGCACCATTTTACACCATCATTTCACAACCTAAACAAACCCTGGCATATAAAGGTCAGGTTATCTGATATTTTAAGGGTCTTACTGACTTTTATAAACATGTTATAATGTCAGAGTTTGCATGTGCCCTGCATGTGTTTTTTAGGGGTTCAAGCATGTAGTGCTGAAACCTTATTGTAATTGTTAGAATGGCCAAGGATCAGCAATCTCTACATAAAACTGATCAAGCAGACCAAACCATAAGTCATTTAGACTTGAAACTTGGAGGAATGGTAGTACTCACACCGTCTACAACGTCACCAAGGCTCGCCCTAATTAGCCTGACAGAGGCGCTACAGCAATCAAATGTATAAAATCGCTCATAACTCCCAAAACTTTCGACTCTCCATCGCAAAGGGGCGCCAAGACATTCTAAAGGGGCAGGCCGCTTTTACTAAAATGGCTATAACTTTTGAACGGAATGAGATAGCTTTACAAGTAGCCTTTTTCTCTCAATATAGGAAAAAAAAAGCTACAGTACAATTCTCTGGACTCTCTACTTTAATAATTATTAAATTATTGACCAATAATTGGGGAGCTATAATGGGGTCGTTTAAAAAAGGGACTTGTCCAAATATACCAATTGTCCAACAGCCTATAAAGTTTAAATAAAAACTAAAAACTTCATCAATATTCCAATTGTCCAACAGCCTATAAAGTTTAAATAAAGACTAAAAACTTCATCAATATTCCAATTGTCCAACAGCCTATAAAGTTTAAATAAAGACTAAAAACTTCATCAATATTCCAATTGTCCAACAGTGTATAAAGCCTAAATAAAAACTCAAAACTTCATCAATATTCCAATTGTCTAAAAGCCTATAAAGCCTAAATAAAAACTCAAAACTTCATAAAACCAGGTGAGCACATTTTTGTTGAGCATCATTTAGTCCTCCAGAGCCCGCTCCTCAAGAGCGCCGTCCAGAGCCCGCTCCTCAAGAGCGCCGTCCAGAACCCGCTCCTCAAGAGCGCCCTCCAGAGCTGATGCTGTCTCCAGCGCGCCCTCCAGAGCCGGAGCTCTCTTCTGCGCGCCCTCCAGAGCCGGAGCTGTCTCCAGCGCGCCCTCCAGAGCCGGAGCTGTCTCCAGCGCGCCCTCCAGAGCCGGAGCTGTCTCCAGCGCGCCCTCCTGAGCCGGAGCTCTCTCCTGCGCGCCCTTCCGTGCTCTCCTGTGTGGACTATACCCTAAGTTCCCCCAAGAAAATTTTGGGGGGGGGGCTACTCCCCTGATCGACCATGGCTACCTGAACTGTTTACCCAGCCATGGCCACCTGGACTGTTTACTCGGCCATGGCTTCCTGAGCCTCTAGATCCGCCATGGCCTCCTGAACGATTGTCCCGGCCATGGCTGCCTGAGCCGCCAGATCCACCATGGCCACCTGGACTGTTTACCCGGCCATGGTGTCCTGAAACCCCAGACCCACCATGGCCACCTGAGATCCCTGATTCGCCCTGGAGACCACCTCTATGTCCTCCTAGCGGTCTCCAGGGCGCCCACCCTCCGTCCCCTTTGGATGTTATTAGGCGCGGGACGCGCCTTCGGGGGAGGGGGGGGCAATGTCAGGATTATGTCTGTGTTTTGTCCTGTCCTGTTCAGTTCTCCTAGTGTTTTTCCCCCCATGTTTCTAGTTCATTTAGTTTAGTCCTTGTTTCCCCCCCTTTTGGTTAGTCCTTTTGGTTCCTTCCATGCCCATATTTGTATTTCCCCCTCGTCATCCTGTTATCTCGTTTGTGACCACGCCCCCGTTTCAGTGTATTTAAGAGTCTGTGTGTGCACTCCCCATTTGTCCGTCAATGATTCTGTTACCTCTGTTTGCTTGTGTTAATGTGCTCATCTTTTACTCCCGGTTTTTGTTTGTTTGTATTAGTTACAGTGTTTTATTTCAATAAACTTTATTCGTTCACCTACTCCGGTTCTCCTCATCCATCTCCACTCCTCAACCCCGCCTGGATCGTGACAAGGTGGTGCTATTACAGTTAAAAAAGCTTAAGAAACACTATATTTCATTCATTCATTATAAATGTCATTCATTCATGCATCTTCCCATTGTATGATCAATCTCCTCATTCTGAACAGCTTTGCTTCCAGGACCTCTGCTGTCAATCAAATTGTTCTTTAAATATTTTACATTATTTTGAAAAACCTACTTTGCCAAGTCCTTCAATACCCATACGTGGGGCTATAACAGTCATAAACGTTAAAAATCACCATATTTCTATGGTAAATTACCTGGATTTGTCGAAATGCTTTTTTAAATAACTGATTTAGGTGGTTACAGGCTTCCTTAATGCCCAATGTCTTTTTTCATATTTGCTTACATGCCTTCAAGCGCAGCTTTTCGTCACATTAGAATTATAAGGCTCTATCTGCATTTTGAGCACTTTCGAGATGTTGAGCTTCAAAGTTTTTGCATTCCATAGACTTCTGTAGATAGAACCATTTTTATTTTTTGTTTTTTAAAAAGGCCCAAAATGTACACAGCTTACAAAAGAAACATCAAATAATGTAAATAAATTGTCAAAGAATAAGAATATGTGAATAACTCAATTTTGACAAAAATGTCAGATAGAACCTTACAATTCTAAGGTGACTTTTGTATTATTATTAAGCAGTTTGTAACTAATGTATAGTGTGAAGAACATTTTAATAATCTGAAAAACTTTTTCCATTGTAAGGAACCATTTGTGCAATGACAAAGGCCATTTACATAATGTGTGACCTTGGACCACAAAACCAGCCATAAGAGTCAGTTTTATGAAATTGAGATTTATAAATCATATGAAAGCTGAATAAATAAGCTTTCCATTTTTAGGATAGGACAATGTTTGGTCGAGATACAACTATTTGAAAATCTGGAATCTGAGTCTGCAAAAAAATCTAAATATTGAGAAAATCGCCTTTAAAGTTGTCCAAATGAAGTATTGTTGGCTATTGGAGCAAATATCAGAATCAGAATCAGAATCAGAATCAGAATGAGCTTTATTGCCAGGTATGTTTGCACATACTAGGAATTTGTTTTTGTGACAGAGCTCCACAGTGCTACAGAATGACAGTGACAAGACGATACATATTATAAAAAGAACAATATAGAGGTATACAGGACAGACAATGTGCAAAAGCCTGAGCTATAACGTAATATACCTCTGCTACTTATAACTGGTTTTGTGGTCCAGGGTCACATATATTAACTGAAGTATCTGAAATATCCTATCTTAAATTCTCTTTTTTCTCCCCAAGGTCTTGGACCAACAGTCACTGAGCGTGGATTACCAGTGACAGTTTACGTAGATGATCCATGGCATGGAATGTGACCTAAACACCTGACTGGATACTAAAGAAATACAAAGTTTTGTATTGTAGTTTTGTAGTTTTACCTGCCTATTGAGGGCAGATTGTTGTAATTCAAGGTCATGGGACTGTCAGATAAAGCTGTGATTGGCCGAGGCCTGAACAGTCCTGATCCATTGGTGCGTGAGGCCTACCTGATGGCATATGACTATATCAACTACGTGACAGCTAAACCAGGCATCCCAGTGGGTCCAGCACCATCCCGTGCAACGGCTGCCCTGCGTCACGCTGGAGATGAGCTGCTCACTCGCTTCCCCATCTTCTTTCGCCGCTGGCCGCGTGTTTTCCAGGACGTGACGGACCGAACGGCCTGCTCGACCCTCGTTTCCATCCTGGATGAGCACTTTGCTCCCACACGACGTAGAGAGCTTGCCTGGAGCGCCGTGCTGTCTGTGTTTGTTCTTTCTGGACAGCTGGCACTGCACTGCCAGGAGAGGGGCATGTCGGATATCCTGCCCCAGATTCAGGAGTGCGTGGGCAGCTACGTAGAGAGGGTCATCTGCCCGGAGATCAGGGACAGAGGAGGATGGGTAAGTGTCAAAGGTCAAAGGAGGTCTCTTTTCATTAAGCCTTAGGACCCATTTGGCTCCATTCTGAATCATTATTATTATTCATTATTGTCAGCAGGTGCTAGCTGAGGCAGGTGCTTCAAACATACTGGTGTGAAATTTAGACTTTTGTTAAATGATTGAGAAGATGTAAAAAAAAAAAAAAAAACTACTTTTGTGAACTAGTCCTAGGTTTTTCGCTCAATATATATAAAAAACTACAGTACAATTCTCTGGACTCTCTAGTTCAATAATTATTAAATTATTGACCAATAATTGGGGAGCTATAACGGGGTCATTTAGAAAACAGACTTGTCCAAATCATACCAATTGTCCAAAGGCCTATAAAGCCTAAATAAAAACTCAAAACTTCATAAAACCTGACTCTATAGTTAGAAATTCAAGGTTTCTCATGCTAACTAAATGGGACATTTTTTATGATCACTTATTGCCTACTCTTTATTTTGATCAATATCATGTCTATTTAGAATGATGGTTATATATTATGAGATTAAAGTCGTAATATTATGAGAATAAAGTTGAAATATTACGAAATTAAAATCATAATATTTCCAGAATAAAGTCGAAATTATGAGAAAAAAGTTGAAATGTTTCGAGAATAAAGTTTAAATTACAGGAATAAAGTTAAATTACAAGAATAAAAAAAGTTGAAAAATTACAAAATTAAAATCATAATATTTCGAGAATAAAGTTTAAATTACAAGAAAAAAGTAAAAATATTATGAGAATAAATTTTAAATGACAAGAATAAAGTTGAAATATTACGAGAATAAAATCAAAATATTACGGGAATAAAGTCGAAATTATGAAAAAAAAGTTTAAATATTATGAGAATATAGTCGAAATTACGAGAAAAAAGTTTAAATATTATGTGAATAAAGTTTAAATTACGAAAATAAAGCTGAAATATTTTGAGAATAAAGTAGTAATTTAAAGAATAAAATCAAAACATTATGAGAATGAAGTCAAAATGTTTAGAGAATAAAGTTGAAATATTAAGTGAGTAGAGTCTAAATATTTTAAGAATTCGTAGCAATTGCAAGACTAAAATTATAATATTTTTGAGAGTATATTCTATATATATATAGAATATATTCTATTTTCTAGTGAAATACAAACAATATGTCTATTACAATAATGTGTTTTTCACGCTCTTTAATGTGGTGTAATAGATAGCTGTATTCGCCTAAGTTCAAGCAGCATTTGAATCAGTCATCTTTATGATTACAGTAAGACAGTTGTTTCATTTAATTAGGCTATACTGTTTTTTCATTCCTTCTGATGTTCCTTCACATTTATATCATGCTTTAAAGAGGAAAAACACATTTATAATTTGTATTTCATGATAAAACTGACAGAATTTGAAAGCTGAGCTAAGCAACTAAAAGCAACAAAGTACAACATTTTTGCAATTACTGGATGGCTAGCTACAAATAATGAATGGAAGATGTTAAATATTATTTCCAATCATTTACTGTATTATACCATGAATAAAACAGCTTGTGAATAGTTACTTATACCTCAGAAAAGACAACAATATAATTTATGTTAACCAGTTGGAGTCCACTTCAACCTTCCACCTCTGGAACGTTTTATTTTAGTTTTTAATCAAATACATGTAAAGAATGAAAAGTTGGATGCCACAGACATTTTTGCGGAGTAGGTGGTGGAATTTTCACAAAGAAAACAATATAATATAATGAAACGAATGTCTCATTTTAATCAAAAAGACCATTGATTCACATGATCTGTCCCGCACATTAAAGAAAAACACATTATTGCGAGACACATCACTATAAAACTGACAGATTTTGAAAGATGAGACTATTTTATATTAAAAGTACCAAAAGCACAAAGCTTATTGCTATTATTTGGTGGCTGGTGCACTACGAATAGGCCCAATGAATGCAATCAAAGATGTGAAATATTATTTCCAAGCATACTGTCACTGCAAGTATAACACATGGTATGATTTCTGCTAATAATTCCACTTTATTCAAATCAATTCCATTTGCATGCGCAGGCTATACTCTCAAAATATTATAACTTTACTTGCTATCATTTAATTCTGGTAATTTTGACTTTATTCACTAAACATTTCGACTTTATTCTTGTAATTTCCACTTTATATTTAAAACATTTCGACTCGTAATTTCCATTTTAATCTCGAAATATTTTGACTTTATTCTCTAAATATTATTTTAATCTTGTAATTTTAACAAACAAAAAATATAATGTGGCACTAAACGCCATTGTAATTTAGTAACTGAAAATGTATTAGAAACTTTGACTTAAAAAAAAAATTACATCGCCCCTTATACCTTTGAATAAGACTTTCGGTGTCATCTTTCATGTTGTTTTAACTGCAGTAAACGGAAAACTGTTTTCACTACAAACTACTGGGTCGTAATTAAAACAATACATTAAAATAACATGGTAAGACACACCAATTTGCAATATCAAGCAGCAAACGAATTGTTCTGTACAGCTGTTCTGTATCGCTCTCAGTCAGGTTTCATCAGTCGTTTTGGCGAGAAGCAGAATCTTGAAGACCAGGTGATGAAGGTGTGCTGCTGGTCTCTGCTCATGCTGAGTGTTGGGATCGTATCCTACTTTGTATGGACGAGAAGAAAAACTTAGACAACAGCGCCATCTGCTGAGAAAATGCAATAAGGACACTCATGATTCGATTGACTTGTGGTAAGATTCAGATAACATATTTATAACTGGTATTAAAGCTATAAACACTCATTGTTATATAACAACTGCTAAGAATAAATCTATCTTGCTAATAATTACCATCTTATCAACGTTCCCAGTTAGAAGATATGTAATTATGCTGTCCACATGTGTAATTATGACTTGTTTATTATACTGAAGCTAATATTCATGTCTAAATTTTCATTAAAACATCTTGGCCGCACATGAATACGTTTCTCATTATCTCAAAAACACTTTGATAGAATTTAATATAGTTTACTCTGAAATTAATATTCTGTCATTTACTCACTCTCGTGGTGTTCCAAATCTGTTTTGTGATACATAAAAGTAGATCATTTGTGACCCTGGACCACAAAACCAGTCATAAGTGGCACAGGTTAATTTGTAGCAATAGCCAAAAATACACTGTATGGGTCAAAATGATAGATTTTTCTTTTATGCCAAAAATCATTAGGATATTAAATAAAGATCATGTTCTATGAAGATGTTTTGTACATTTCCTACCATAAATATATCAAAACTTAATTTTTGATTAGTATATGCAGTGCTAAGAACCTTATTTGGACAATTTTAAGGGTGATTTTCTCAATATTTAGATTTTTTTGCACCCTCAGATTCCAGATTTTTTTCAATAGTAGTATCTCGACCAAATAGTGTCTTAACAAACCATACAACAATGAAAAGCTTATTCATTCAGATGATGTATAAATCTTAATTTTATGGCTGGTTTTGTGGTCCAGGGTCACATTTAGTGTTTTTGTCCATATAGTGGACACTTTTTCAAATGATCATCTTTTATGTTGTACAGGTTTGGAAAGATATGAGAGTGAGTAAATGATCCTTAAATGCTTAACTTAGTTTTTTAGACAAATTGTATAGTTTTTTTTCTTTTTTCATTCTTCCAAACTCAATAACTAGTAAAGAATAATACATTAAATGATCTCCATCACAGCATGAATGCCACATGTTTGAGATTATCAGATCTATGATACACAAAAATACAAAATAAAATCTAATTTAACATTTCTGGTCACTATATAATTCCTATTTGTTTTATTAGGTTTGATAACTTTACCATTAAACATTAAGAATCAACATGCATTTCACATTAATTTATATGTGACCCTAGATGAAAAAAAAAAAAAAAAAAAACAGTAATCTTCCGAAATTAAGATTTATACATGATCTGAAAGCTAAATAAATAAGCTTTCCATTGATGTATGGTTTGTTATAGAACAATATTTGGCCGAGATACAACTATTTAAAGATTTGGAAACTGAGGGTGCAAAAAAAATCTAAATATTGAGAAAATCACCTTTAAATTTGTCCAAATTAAGTTCTTAGCAACGCATATTACCAACCGAAAATTAAGTTGTTATATATTTATGGTAGAACATTTTAAAAAATGTATTCATGAAACATGATCTTTACTTAAGGGCAGACACTGTAGGCAAAAACATGTTTTTTCATGCACCTGTCAGGTTTATAATTTTGGGCTTGTTGGTGTTAAAAAAAATATTGTTTTTTCTAGTGGAAAGAAAACACCCAAAATACACTGTTAAGTATTTCTTTTATAGCACTTTATCTATTTGTGTCAATAGATTTCAATTACAATACATATTTTTGTAGGCCGTTTTCTCTAAAATGAGTTTTTTCTTCTACACTGAGCCATAAATCTCCACTTCAGTAACACTTACACACACTAAACTTTACATTTTTATTCCTTTCTATATTCTGAAGGTTTTTACAGAGGGATTTGTTAATATATAATTTGCTTGATTTTATAAATATTCTGAATTATGTCATGACAAAATGAGATACCCCAAATTCCTTCTGTAAAAACACTTGACTCTAATATGTCAAGAAAATTAAACAAGAATTTTGGAACTGACTTCATCCAGTGTTTAGATTTTTGTACTAGAAATGTATGCAAATTGTGTATGCGCCAATGTAATTAACTGGGTAAGTAAGCTGATAACTATTCAATTTTTTTACACTATTCACCTGCAGTGTCTCGTCTTAATATCCCAGTGATTTTTGGCATAAAAGAAAAACTGATAATTTTGACCCATACAATGTATTTTTGGCTAGTGCTACAAATATATTTGTGCTACTTAAGACTGGTTTTGTGGTCCAGAGTCACATATTTGTTTACTGCTCATTTGTTCATATTCACAGTAGATTTACACAACTTAAAAAGCATAGAACAATATTTAAGAACATTAATAGTTTAATTCATGTTATCAGCACTAGCCTTAACATGATTAAAATAAAATGTGCATATATGGGTGTTGTATAATTGCCTGTTGAAACGAATGACTTCTATCGTAAATAAACGTTCTGCATGAGATCAGTTGTTAATTCACATGATGTCTAGAGGCAATCCCAACAGGTTTGACAAGGATGTGTTAGTGTATGTGATCAGTGAAGAATGAGGATGGGTTCAAACGATTGGTTTATTCATATGTTGCGAAGCAAAAACTAAGGAAATAAAGACGGAGACATTTTTAACAGAAGAAAACAGCCTTTAATGACATCTGTACAAACAAGAGGCAAGAATGGAAAAAGAAAAATTGAGCTTTGGAACGTTTTTTTTTTCCTTGTACAAGAGCAAAATGATACAGCCTGGAAAACGACACACATATATTAGTTGACTTAAGCCAGCTCTTCCTCTCCCTCCTCCTCAAACTCGCCCTCCTCCTCTGCGGTGGCGTCCTGGTACTGCTGGTACTCGGACACCAGGTCGTTCATGTTGCTCTCGGCCTCGGTGAACTCCATCTCATCCATGCCTTCTCCTGTGTACCAATGCAGGAAAGCCTTGCGCCTGAACATGGCTGTGAACTGCTCTGAGATTCTCTTGAACAGCTCCTGGATGGCAGTGCTGTTGCCGATGAAGGTGGCGGCCATTTTGAGCCCACGAGGTGGGATGTCGCAGACGGCCGTCTTGACGTTGTTGGGGATCCATTCGACGAAGTAGCTGCTGTTCTTGTTCTGAACATTGAGCATCTGCTCATCCACCTCCTTCATGGACATGCGGCCACGGAAGATGGCGGCGACTGTGAGGTAGCGTCCGTGACGCGGGTCGCACGCGGCCATCATGTTCTTGGCGTCGAACATCTGCTGCGTGAGCTCCGGTACGGTGAGGGAGCGGTACTGCTGGCTCCCTCTGCTGGTCAGAGGAGCGAAGCCAGGCATGAAGAAGTGGAGACGAGGGAAGGGCACCATGTTAACGGCCAGCTTGCGCAGATCTGCGTTGAGCTGGCCAGGGAACCTGAGGCAAGTGGTGACTCCGCTCATTGTGGCGGAGACGAGATGATTGAGGTCACCATAAGAAGGTGTGGTGAGTTTAAGGGTGCGGAAGCAAATGTCGTACAGTGCTTCATTGTCGATACAGTAGGTTTCGTCTGTGTTTTCAACCAGCTGGTGGACAGACAGCGTGGCGTTGTATGGCTCTACTACAGTATCGGACACTTTGGGCGAAGGCACCACGCTGAAGGTGTTCATGATGCGGTCGGGATACTCTTCACGGATCTTGCTAATAAGGAGGGTGCCCATACCGGAGCCAGTGCCGCCACCGAGAGAGTGGGTGAGCTGGAAGCCCTGCAGGCAATCGCAGCTCTCGGCTTCTTTGCGAACCACATCCAGGACGGAGTCTACCAGCTCCGCTCCCTCAGTGTAGTGGCCTTTGGCCCAGTTGTTTCCAGCACCACTCTGACCTGTTGCGATAAGCAAAGTGCTTCATTTTCACATCTGCGTTATTCATTTTTAAGATAGTTAAGTTTTATGAAATTAACAATCATGCGTACCAAAAACAAAGTTGTCTGGTCTGAAGACCTGACCGAAGGGTCCGGACCTCACAGAGTCCATAGTACCAGGCTCCAAATCCACCAACACGGCACGGGGCACGTATTTGCCTCCTAAAAGATTACAAAATGGTTAAAAAGACAAAATGGCTTACTCTAATAATGCACACCCTCACTTAATAGTATTGATGTGGACGTACCGGATGCCTCATTGTAATAAACATTGATCCTGTCGAGCTGGAGATCGCTGTCGCCATGATATGTGCCGGTGGGATCAATACCATGCTCATCACTGATAACCTCCCAGAACTATGGAATATAATAAATAACATTAGAGGATTGGAATTCAGAAAACTGAATGTAAAACAACCAACAGTTTATGTGTTATTCATGCAGGTCAGATTTAAAATCAACAATGCATGTTCCTTCATATTGTGGACTGAAATAGATCAAATATTCACTGCGTAGGTCTTACAAAAGGCGCCAACTGTTCACAAACTCCCACGCATGTTTTGCATCAACATACTGTTTGTCTTTATACAATGTATAAAAAGTCATCTAATGCACGAGTATACGTTAAAACGTCGTTTAAATGTGTTGCGCGGTCACAAACAAGTGACGTTCTTCAAACTCCTCCCGCCTAAATCTCGCGCGCGCGGCACGCACGCCGGTTGGCTGAGATCCATTTCCGGCGTCTCGACGCACTAATCGATTTCTTGCGGCCCAAAATTAAAAAAATATATATAAAAATAAATTTGAATTGTCAGTTTTAATCAGTTTTATTTTGATCTAATACTACTTAATGAAATTATCTCTTTAAAAAATGAGCTATGGCTGTATTTAAGCTGCGCTGAGCTTCGACTTCCTTTTGTCGCACTGCAGTGAATCTCACAAAGGGAAGTTCCAGACAGACGCCGGCGAGAACGAACAGCTGGCATGAAGATATAGATTTCTTATAGCAAATATTACATTTCGTCGTCTTTTTAATTTTTCAAACCATTTCAATGTAAAAAATTAAAACAAAACAAGGAAGCACATGGTTGACCTAGATTTCATTCAAACTAACGTTAGATCAGAACATCCGCTTTAGACGGCTCATAATGAGCTCAGAATATCTAATAATAAGTCATACAAAAGAAAATATGAAGAATAGCTTCATTCTGCGTTTTTTATTCACAAATATCTAAAAAAAAAAAAAAAAAAACGCAGTATCTTATTTTTTATATACTGCCAGAATATAAAACAAAAACTGCAAGCATTACAGAAATAGAAACCGACCTTGGCTCCGATCTGGTTACCGCATTGTCCAGCTTGAAGATGCACGATTTCCCTCATTTTCACTCTTAAAGGTAAGAAGATTTGAGAAAGCTGTAAACCTTGTTCTTTCTTCAACTGGTAGAGAACGGAGACTTCCCCCATATAAATAGACTCCCCATCCCCCGCCCTGAACAACAGGGTTAGTATGTATCAGCAGGCCATTAGCTGTCTGTCAAGAGCCCGCCCACAAGCGTCATTCTGCCCAATCACAGCTGAGACAGGGAATTCTGATTAGCCCTCATCGACTGTCAGTCAAATTTCATCTCAACGTATGATTTTCTACAGCAGTACTTTGTTTTATAAAAAAGAAACGAACATATTTGGCATACCACGGAAGCAAAATCCTGTAATGAAGCTGTAAATCGCACACAAACGCTTAGTTGTTTATAGCTCTGAAATGTTGTGCGTGCCAAGGCTCAATATGAACAGCTCAGTATTTTACAGGAAGTAAAATGTAAATGATATTTAGTACTCAAGTAATGGCTAAATATCTTTACACAAATACAGAACTGCGTAAGATGTTGTAGAGAAGAACATGTTTGATCGCTGTTCATTTTCCCTGCATTTACTATACTGTAGTCAGTGGATTGGTAGCAAATATTGGCCTCCTCCATTGACTCCTTCCTCTGTTTTCCAGGTATAGTATGTAATAATAAAAAAAAATCCCTTGTGAAAACAAAATACAGTTTAGCATGGTTTTTAAAAGAGTACTTTGAAAATACATACCTAATTGTGAACTGAATGTAATGTTTTCTGACACATAATTGTATGGTAATTGCAATGAAATCCAAAGGTATTATAGTTTGAAGTGAAATAAATACAATGAGTGGGTTTTTGTGTGCCACTTAAGTAGGACATAAGTACATCTTTATATGTAATTTCATAATTATTTCTATTGTCTTTGAAATAAGGTTAAAGTATAACTGCTGAATGTGCAGGCAATATGTCATTTTTGATGAAACATGTCATGTTTTTGTAATTAGACATTTGTAATTTAGTACTTTAGCATGTTAGTCAACACATAAGTGTACTTCTTTAAAGGCAAAATATTTTCGAATGATTTAAATTGTACTTTAAAATGTTTAATCTGATAATATTACAAAGTTCATTTATACATACACTACCAGTCAAAGGTTTTTGAATAATGTTTTTTAAAGAAGTCTCTTCTGCTAACCAAGCCTGAATTGGTTTGATTTGATTTTGAATTTATTTAAAATAACTGCTTTATATTTTAATATATTTGAATTTATTCCTGTGATCAAAGCTAAATTTTCAGCATCATTACTCCAGTCTTCAGCGTAACACGATCCTTCAGAAATCATTCTAATATGCTGATTTTCTGTTTAAAAAAAAACATTTTTTTTTATTTTTATTATTAGCGATATTTAAAACAGTCAAGTACATTTTTTCAGGATTCTTTGATGAATAGAAAGATTAGCATTTATCTGAAATGTATATATATGTATATATATATTTAAAGAATTACAGAAATAATACTTTTATTTAGCAAAGATACTTTAAATTGACCAAAAGTCATAATAAAAACATTTGTAATGTTACAAAAGATTTCAGTTTCAGATAAATGCCGTTCTTCTGAATTTTATATTCATCAAAGAAACCTGAAAATAATCTACTCAGCTGTTTTCAACATAATAATAATAATAATAATAATAATAATAATAAATGTTTTTTTGAGCAGCAAATCAGAATATTAGAATGATTTCTGGAGGATCATGTGACTGGATTATTGATGCTAAAAATTCAGCTTTGAAATCACAGGAATAAATTACATTTAAAAAAAATTAATATAGAAAATATTATTTTAAATAGTAAAAATGTTTTTACAATTTTACTGTTTTTGCTGTACTTTGGATCAAATAAATGCAGGCTTGGTGAGAAGAAGAGACTTCTTTAAAAAAAAAAAAAAATCTTACTGTTCAAACACTTTTGGCTGGTAGTACTCTTCAAAATAAAGGTGCTTCATGATGCCATAGAAGAACCATCTTTGTCTAAATGGTTCCATAAAGAACTTTAAACATCAGAAGAACCTTTCTGTTTCACAAAAGGTTCTTTGTGGCGAAAGAAGGTTCTTCAGATTATAAAAAGGTAAGAAAGATATAGTTCTTAAAAGAACCTTTGACTGAATGGTTCTTTGTGGAACCAAAAATGGTTCCTCTATGGCATCGCTTGAAGAACCTTTTAAAGCATCTTTATTTTTTAGAGTGTAGGCTATTTATTTTATTAATATTTTATTAGATTGTGTTATATACACTAATATGATATGCCGTTCTTTTAATATCATTAATATTATATTAGGTTTGAAGTAAGTGCACATTCAGTAGAATTAAGCACAGTTCTTTTTCACATTGTGAGAAATCTGTTTTTGTCTAGTCAGAGCCAGAGATGAAGCATCATACATGACTTATGATGTTTATTTATTTTGGAAACATAAAGCCCTCTTTCTTAAAAATAAATAATGAAAAGTTTTTGTGCTTTTGTGTATGTGTGAAAGTGAAAATCAGATACATGTAAGCATATTAAGGTTTTATGTTACCCAGGCCAACACAGTTCTGGTTTGGGTGCAGTTGCATTATTAAAAAAACAATCTGACTGTAGCAGAGGGAATGCATGGTAATATTATCTGCCTTGGCACAGTTGCTGTGACTTAGACTGAGAGAATGAGGGTTTGCCCAGGCCTCCTGCTGTAGTGTATCATGGGCAAAGTCCTTAGAGGATTTTACAGGCCTGACCAGATAAGATTGCAGATACTGTTACAGAAGCAGATGGCACATTGATGCCTTTCTGATTTGAATAATCTGAAATGAGGCTACTTATGTTCACTTCTCCTATTGTTTCACTACAAAGCAGAAGTTGATTAGTACACCTATTATTGAAGCCAAAAATAGGTTAATTACAGTGAATAACTTACAGAATAAGAGCACTTAGGTGAGTCATGGCAGATTCATCAAGTTCTTTCAGTATTAATGAGTTCAACTTTCTGGTTAGGGTTATAGAAAAATAGTTATGCTTGCTATTTTGTCATAATATATTCCCCCTGATGTCAGAATCACAAAGAATGAACCTTGCAGAGTGCCTTTTCAGACTTTGAAAATGTATAGTGAGAAATCTGATGGGCCAGTTTCCCATCAGGGAACATGTGAGTAAAGAGGGTGGAGTGGGTCAGGGTTATGAAAAGTGAGAACTGGGTGAGAGTCATTCTAATAGCTTAATGTGCAGGTGAAGTCAAAGGCTGTGCACATATTTGCAAACTGATATATTTTCGTGTTTATGACGTCTGTCATATTTGTGAGATCTGTTATATCAGAGTGCATTACTATTGTATTACCTTCCCTTCCCTTCTACCAAATTCCCTTTGAAGTCAACATGACATATGTTCTTAATCAGGCTTGTTATAGATTTTGTTCTAAAAATCTATCCATATAAATGTTTAATTCAATAAAATAGTTTATGTAACCTCATATTGTTTAATCAAAATTTCATAACTTGATCTTTTGGTGAAGTGACAGTCTTCTCTCTGGAATTCTCCAATCATTTATTCTGCTTAAACCAATCAGCTGCAAGCTTATGTTTATTTTCTAATGGATTGCCGACATCTCAAAATCCAATCATCAAATAATGCATAGAACAAAGTCTCCTTCCTACATTATTTTATTTTTCAATAATCCTTTTTACCTGGATGTACACTCTTAAAAATAAAGGTGCTTTAAAAGGTTCTTCACACCAGTGCCATATAAGAACCATTTTTGGTTCCACAAAAAAACATTTAGTCAAAGGTTCTTTAAAGAACCATCTCTTTCTTACCTTTTTATAATCTGAAAAACATTCGTTTGCCACAAAGAACTTTTTGTGAAGCAGAAAGGTTCTTCAGATGTTAAAGGTTCTTTATGGAACCATTTAAACAAAAAGGTTTCTCCTACAATTTGGAAGAAAAGATCTGTCACTACTTCAACATCGCATTTTTAATCAAAATATGTACATTTGCTCTTTGTTTGAAATTAATTTTCTTTTGGGACACAGGCTATTTGATCATGTTCACTAATAGCCAGATAGCTGCAATCCATTTACAATCCTAACAGTTCAAAATTATGAATTAAATCATGTTTCACACTATTAACAAACAAAGGTGCTTCACGATGCCATAGAGGAACCTTTTTCTCGAAATGGTTCCATAAAGAACCTTTAACATCTGAAGAACATTTCTGTTTCACAAAAGGTTCTTTGTGGCAAATAAGGTTCTTCAGATTATAAAAAAGGTAAGCAAGAAATGGTTCTTTTAAGAACCTCTGACTGAATGGGTCTTTGTGGAACCAAAAATGGTTCTTCTATGGCATCGCTTGAAGAACCGTTTGAAGCACCTTTATTTTTAGGAGAGCACATGGAAATATCTGATTTTAGAAGTAAAACAGGTTTCTAATAGGGATGTAAGTTGACTTCACTCACCATCTTAGTGTTTAGATACTAGGGCTCGTATAATATGAGATACTAGGGCTCGTACTAGTACTCGGTTTAAAAAAAAAAATCATTGCCCATGTCGAGTAGGTTACGTGCATCTCAAAGGGAATCCGTTCACAATAAATGCTGCTCCACACAAACAGTTATCATTTATATGTGTGGAGTGTCTCAAACTGTACCACTGCATTTTGCTTTGATTTTTGGTTTATTATAATGTTCATCTGTCAATGCAATGTGCACCGTTTCATCAGATTTAAGGTAAATTGTTTATAAACCTACACTCTTAAAAAAAAAACAAAAAAAAAAAAAAAACGCTGGGTTAAAACAACCCAATTTGGGTTATTTTGGTAACCCAACGCTGTGTCAAATATGGACAAACCAAGCTTTGGGTTAAATCTGTGACTCAACATTCTGGTTTGTTTTAATTAACTCAAATATTGAATGAAAATTATTATTGCTGGCTTAAAATGAACCAAAAATACATTGGAAATTAAAAAGCAGACACGTAATTACTAGAGGCAACAGTAATAATCAAAACGTAAACATTTATTAATAAGTGAAAACAACCATGGACAAAAACATGTCAAATAGAATTATGCAGCATAGTTTTTAACTTTACATACATTTAAACTTGTTTAACAAGCATTTTAGAAAAAAATTAATAACATTTAAAAGTAATATTTTAATTAATTACAAGCGTATTAACCGGTTCTCTGTTATCCCTTTAAACAAAATAGTGCCGATTTTTGTGCCAGTTTGTCGCTGAAATCTGAGCCGGTGATGGGCTGCTATTCCCAGCGGAAACTGTGAACTTTAGACCACTGCTTTGCGTTTCACTCATAGCTGAAAGATAAAGTGACTTCATAACCTGTCAATAAACAGACAGTACAAAGTTTTGAGAACATATTTTAAAATCAGAATTAATTCGAAGTAGTATTATAACGGATAAAATCAGTTTTCTATCGCACTCTGAGTGACGTCTTGTCTGTATGTTGCATTGCGTAAAATAAAATCATTTACAGCACAACAAAGACTTTATAGATGGAATTAAACATACACAACCCTAAATTTTACAGAAGAAGTCCACTAAATTGGCGGCGCTGAGGACTCGCTCTCTCCTGAGGAGAATAAGGCCCGTGCTCCAACTGTAACTCAACAGCTGGGTTAAAGTGCCCATGCTGGGTTATTTCATCGGAGGGAGGGGGAGGGGTGTATAGTTTTAGCGGTCAGTGAGATTGACCCAGCCACTAACCCAACAGATGGGTTACACAAAAAAACTACCCAACACTGGAAAAATAACCCAACATTATCACCCAACAGGCATAAGTTTTTTTAACCCAGTAATTGGAGTTGGAAGTTTTAGAGTGTATGCAAACTCAGGAGAATAAATCAATATCTTTGTCAATATGCTATTCTAAATAGAAGCTCAAACTTTCACTCTGAGTTTACACGTTTTGATGTTGCAAGTTTGATGTTTTCACGGCGCATCATCAATCGGCCATATTGGCAGCACTAAACATAAACAATGCCACTGAACCAAACGAAACTCACGTATTTTGCTAAATATTGCTGCTAAAAATAGTCAATCAATGTCATGTTTTGGAGAAATCAAGGAGAATGCAAAAAAGGCGTTTGTGGTTGGCCAAACTGAACCAGGACTTCCATTCATGTTTGTTCTTATCATTTTTAGTCAAGTAGGTAAAATATTAGGCTAATTACGTATCTTTACCACCTATTTACTTTAGTTTGTCAAAATACTGTGCCCTTTCCTGCTTACTAAGTCCTTCTGTATATGATTTAGCTGCTTCCACACGTTTTTTTTTTCAATGGTTTAGACAGCATAAATTAGCAGAACAATGTATTCAGCAGTACAGTAACCATGCAATCCATGCTGTTGTTTACATCCGGGTATCGCCAGCATCCGGTAACTGACCAAATTGTGGCAATTTGCAAACCTACTCCAAACCCTCTATTCAATAAATGACAGTGGCTGTAGCATTTCTGTCATAAAGAAATAGCCAAATAATAAAGATTAAGTGATCCAATTAATCATCAGAATAATCGATCGATTACTCGATTACTCAAGTAATCATTAGTGACAGCCCTAAATACATTATACAGAGACTCACTCTGTCTATCTGTCTCTCTTTATGCCTGTCTAATAGAGACCAAATGTTTCCAAATTGCATAAAAATAAAAGCACTCATTATGAAAGACTTAGTCACCCTGAAAAAGAAAACTTTAGCATACTTTTAAAATTAGTACTGCGGAAATAATATCCTTACTTTACTTTAAGTTAATATATTTTAAATGTACCTAATTGCAACTTCATCATTCATCAAGTGTGTAATTTTAAAATATGGTTAAATACATGACACAAATATTTTTAGTTTACAAAATGCAGTACAATAGAACTTAAGTTATCAATAAGTTTAACTTATTGCATATGTAATATACATTTAAATTAATACATTTTCATTGATTGCAAATTCAATCAAATAAAAATTGCTTTCAGATCACACTTATGTAATATCAAAAAACACTACAGTTGAAGTTATCAAGTACTTTACATGTGCTTTAGAAAGTTAGTCAGCACATTAAAATGTGCTCTTCTTTAAAGTGCTTTAAAAGATTAACCAAGTATAATGACTTAATCTGTACTTTTAAGTAAAACTTTTAATTTGATATTATTATGAAGTGCATTTTCTAAAATTAAACATGAAAGTCATGAGGGTGTACTTTCTTTCAGTACAAGTGGCCTTTTATTTCAGTAACAATATGATATACAAGTACTGCTTTTTGAAAACATAGACTTTTATGATTTGCAGTACATCACAAGTGCACACTCAGCACAATTAAGTGCACATCTTTTCACAAGGGCATGAATGATGTTGTGTAAAAAAGGAAGTAAATAAAAGGACTTGCGTCTTTTCTTCTCTCGTCACTTCTCCTTGGTCAGCTCTGTCGCAAACACATTTTGGCTGCTAAATGAATTATTTATGCAGCGAGGCAGCTGAACATTTAAGTCGTTACATTGATTCTAGTTCTGTTTGTTCATTTTAACTGATGCTGGATGACAGCAGTACAGAGTCATGTGAGGACACTGTAGCATATGTTACAGTCACTAGTTTTGGTTTTATTGAATTGTCTGCAATGTCCTTGCCTTCTGTTGGCCGACTGTCTGATTAGAGATCCCCTAAGGTGACACAGTGAATGCCTCTCGCCCCTGACTCAGCAAATGTCCTGCCAGTGAACCATGCTATAGTGCTTTCTAAGGCAAGCAACACTGTTCTACTCATACTAAGCTATGAGACTTATAATTCTCATGTGATAGATAATAAAACAGGGTAAAATAATCACGTTCTCAAGTTTTTCAATTGTTAATATCTGTTTACTAAATGTTTCTTTAAAGGGATAGTTCACCCAAAAATGAAATTTGATGTTTACCTGCTTGATATAGTTGACTTTGTTTCTTCAGTAGAACAAAAATGTGACCCTGGACCACAAAACCAGTCTTAAGTCGCTGGGGTATATTTGTAGCAATAGCCAAAAATACACTGTATGGGTCAAAATTTTAGATTTTTCTTTTATGCCAAAAATCATTAAGAAATTAAGTAAAGTTCATGTTCCATGAAGATTTTTTGTAAAATTCCTACTGTAAACATATCAAAATGTAATTTTTTATTTGTAATATGCATTGTTAAGAACCTAATTTGGACAACTTTAAAGGTGATTTTCTCAGTCTTTTTGATTTTTTTGCATCTTCAGATTTCAGATTTCAAATAGATGTATCTCAGTCAAATATTGTCCTATCCTAACAAACCATACATCAATAGAAAGCTTATTTATTGAGCTTTCATGTGATGTATAAATCTCAGTTTTGTCAAATTTAACCTTATGACTGGTTTTGTGGTCCAGGGTCACAAATGAGGATTTTTAACTCAAACCATTGCAGTCTGTTTGTCATTTAATGGCAGTGGTTGGGCACAAAATCTTTGAAAGTACAAAAAAACATGCACAGACAAATCCAAATTACACCCTGCGGCTTGTGACGATATATTGGTGTCCTAAGACACGAACTGATCGTTTTTTTGCGAGAAACTGAACAGTATTTATATCATTTATACCTTTGATACACAGCACTGTCCAACTCAGCTCAGCATCCAGAGCGTTACACATGTACACACTCTGGTGTAGTGTACGCAAAGGCCAGAAGGGGAAATCGGTGAAAAGTCAGCAGTCCCGTATGAGTTCATGCAAGCTAACGTAATCTTTTAGCTTTAAATCGGTTTGAACAATCAGGATAAGCGCTTCCGCTGTTTGTGTATAAGACGGCAGAGTGCATACACATGTAACGTGCCGGATGCTGAGCTCGCGCTCAGGACAGTTGTTGTTCAGTTTTTCACAAAAAAAACGAAATTTCTTGACTTAGGACATCAATGTATCGTCACGAGTCGCATGGTGTAATTTGGATTTGTCTGTGCATGTTTTTGTTTACTTTTAAAGGTTTGGTGCCCATCCATGCCCATTATATGACTGGCAGACGGCACTGGTTTTCATTAAAAATCTTCGTTTGTGTTTTTCTGAGGAAACAAAGTCACCTACATCTTGGATGCCCTGGGGATAAGCAGATAAACATCAAATTTTAATTTTTGGGTGAACTATCCCTTTAAATATGAAAAAGTACTTACAGGCCGTCAGTCAAAAGCACAGACTTGTACTTGCAACATTGGGTTTGCCCCACTTTATAGCCTTAGCCCTTTGTGTACAGCTGGCATTGTAAGCTGCTCTCCCAGGTTCAGGAAACACTCATCAGTGAAATGCGCTTCACCCACTTGAATATTTGCGTTGTACTGTTCCACAGCAGTGTTGTAAATATAACTTAACCCCTGATTTCTAGTTGTGTCCTCATTTGGAAGGCTAAACAAAGTACTTTAGGTTTCGCAATGAAACACCCTGCATCTCCACAACATGGCGGCTGAAACAATACTACAGCTGGTGAAAGTTACACCTACTTTCTATCCAGAGTATGTGAGCGGAGCGTGGAGTGGAGCGGTGTGATTTTGAATGGAGGGAGGAGCGGATTTTTGAAAAGTCAGAGCGTCGTGGTTTTCACTCGCTCCAAGAGCGCTCCGCCATTGCTCCATCATGAGTACAATTCATGCCAACGGTCCGTAATATAACGGCATATTAAGCAGGAATTCACATGTTAAACATGTTTAGCTAGCTTGATAGAGATGGATCACTCAAATCAGAGAGAATGTGAAGGCTATGATGACGGCAGTAGACATGAGCAGTAAATTATAGTTCACAAGGAATTAGTTTGTTCCTTCTAGATACTGAATATTTTCAGGTGAAAGCATGATTTTAACGTTACAACACTTATTCACACGCAATCGCTCTGTCAATACATTAAAACAAATGTAATGGTATCAGATTTCGAATGAGCAGAAATCTGTAAGAAATGCAGCGATCCACAGGTAAAATAACTGACAAAAATTTATTTTTATTTTCATTACAAACTTTGTACGGCATAAAGCAGCAGTTATACTCCTTTAATGCTGACAATGTTATTAGCTTGGTATGTGGTAGGAACAAAGTTTGCACACTAGTGTTACAAACTCTCCTGTTATTTTATTTTAGTATTTTTTTTATTTTAATATGTGTTATGAACAGGACCGTTATATTTTAAACATTATTTCTGAATTTGTTTGACTAATTATCTAATAATATATTTGTAGTGTATTTTAACTGAAAACAACTTAAAACATTTTTACACATGTAATCATATACACAGGAAATTATAGGCAATTAGCAAGACACCCCCTAAAAAGTCGAAATTATGACATAAATCATTATTACGAGATTATATGTCATAATTTTGACTTTAAAGTCATAATTAAGAGATTTAAAAAAATCGAAAATTAAAAAGTCGAAATTCTAACTTTAAAAGTCAAAATTATGACTTAAGACTTGTGACTTATAAAGCCGAAATTATGATTTACTAAATAAAAATGATGACTTTAAAAGTCATAATTTTGATAAAAAGTTGACATTATGACTTTAAAGTCATAATTATGAGATAAAATGTTGAAATTATAAGATAAACACTCAAAATGATAACTTTAAAAGTTGAAATTATTACTTTAAGTCATAATATTGAGATAAAATATCTAAATTATGAATCAAAAGGTTGAAATTCTAAAAAGTCGAAAGTAAAACTTTAAAAATCAAAATTAAGATTTAAGACTTATGACTTAAAAAGTCAAATTTATGACTTATAAAAATTATAACTTTTAAAGTTGTAATTTTGACTTAATAAAAAAAGTCATAATTATGAGATAAAATCTAAATTATGACTTTAAAAGTCAAAACTATCAATTAAGACATAATTACAAGTCAAAGTTATGAGATACAAAGTCAAAATTATAACTTTCAAAGTCAGAATTAATTAACTTTAATGACTTTATAAACACAATGGCCACAGGATGGTCTAATCTTTACACGTGTTTTAGTATTTTAGTTAACATATCAAAATAAGTGTATTTGCACAATAAAAGATTAAATATATATTAATAGTAAAACTCAATTTATTTTATTACAAAATTCACTTAAGAGTGTTAAGAAATAGTCATAAAAGTGTCTCTCTTTATTTTAGTATTATATATATATGTTTTAAGATTTGAAGTGCACTACAAGTACACATTCAATACAATAAGACACACTTCTTTTCCACAAAAGTAATCTTACAAAAATGTCCTAAAAGGAGATTAGTGATTTCTTACAGAATCCCTAATTACCCTGAAGCCTGTGTGTGTGTTTTATGTAAAGCAGACATAATGCTCAGCTATTGCCCTTCATTAGTCATGGGTGAGATCTCAGTCTATAATATCCTGCATACAAACAGCTGTTTCTCACTGAGCATCGACTGTAGATGGGAAATTCGCCCAGATCCCTCAGGATATCAGGTTGCACTGTACACACGATCAATATGTCATGATCAGTAATCCACCGCTGTACATAACACTACAACCGCAGTGTAGCATAAACAGCTGTGTCAGATGCGCTCAGTGTTGTTTATTATTCAGGAAGTGTTCCTTGAGCACGCTGGTCTTTAGCTGTTGTGCATCCCCCCACAGCAGTCAGTGCATGAGTCATGGCCTCATCCTCAAACCACTTCCCACAGTCAGCTGTTCTAGACGCTTGGACCAGGAAGGAGCTTCGTAACCAGAACTCACAAGTGCATATGACCACATCATTAGGCTCTTTTTATACAGGTCTCAAATTCTGTGACTCAGCTTTAAGTGCTTGTGAGAAACAAGATTACAATCATCTCTCTCTTTTGCCCTATTATTTGAGGTCAGACTGAGGCTGTGCTCCTGCATTGAACAGCCACACAGATTTAAAGGGAAACAGTTTCTACTTCGCCTATGTATATGAAAGACAAGTTTGACTCAATGTGATGAATGAGGTGATAGCACTGTTTCAAAACCTATGGTTTTATGTTAGCATGTTGCTAAGCTAACAACGTAGTATTAATAAGCACAAAATACATCACACACAGATATCATTTTCAGTATTTCAGTATCCTCATTCACACTATTTTTAGTTGAAGTTTTATATATATATATATATATATATATATATATATATATATATATATGATTTATGTAAAAATCTATAATATTTTATAGTTTTTAGATATAAATATTTTTATATCTTTTTTAAGTCTTTTTATTTTTATTAAATCTTTCATGCACACCAAGGCTGCATTTATTTGATAAAAAAGAAAATAAAAAAACAGTAAAAACTGCTAAATTGTGAAATATTTTTGCAATGTAAAATTGGTAAATGCATTTAAATATATATTTATCTGAAAGTAACTAAAAATATGTACACATTTTAAATAAAAATATATAATAAAAATGTTTAATGAATTTATTTTTTTATATTAAAAAAATTGAAAAAAATCATATGCTGACAAAGGCTGCATTTACTTGATACAAATACAGTAAAATTGCAAAATATTATTGCAATTTAAAGTTAGTCATTATATTAAAAAATCTATCTATCTCTCTCTCTATATATACACACATATATATATATATATATATATATATATATATAAAATCTGTAATATATGTTTCATTTTTAATTGTTTTATTATTAAGTCTTTTTATTTTTATTAAATCTTTTATGCTCATCAAGGCTGCATTTATTTGATAAAAAACACAGTTAAACTGTGCAATTGTGAAATATTATTGCAATGTAAAATTAGTAAATCTAAAAATAACTAGAAATATGTACACATTAAAAATAAAAATATAAAATAAAATTATTATTTTTTTATTTGTTTAAATTAATTTTATTTTTTTATATTTAAAAAAATTAAAAAGTCATATGCTCACTAATATTAAATATTATTAAATTTAAAATGAGTCGTTATATCATATCTATCTATCTATCTATCTATCTATCTATCTATCTGTCTGTCTGTCTGTCTGTCTGTCTGTCTGTCTGTCTGTCTGTCTGTCTGTCTGTCTATCTATCTATCTATCTATCTATCTATCTATCTATCTATTTATCTATCTATCTATTTTTTTTTCAAGACAAATAGAATGCAAAAAACAGCATTTCTTTAAAATTGTTTTTTCTGTAGCACTGTCAATGTCTTTTTATTATCATATTATATTCGATTAGATTCGATATCGATTATTCTAACATTATTTCATCTATGCCTTGAAATTCCAGAAGGCATAATAATTCCACCCACCTCTTTCAGTAAATTTTGTTTTGGCAGCCTGCCTATGATGCCTTCAAATGCTGTGTATGTAAGCAGCATACTAGGCAGGGAAACAGTGATAATGTTAGTTATTTAGGCTTTGGATTCCACAGAATGATCCTCAAATAGTCATCAATACACCGGCGGAGCAGATGGAGATTAGGAGGCTTTGCTCAACAGCTGTAGCGAGGCTCAAAATGGCAGGAGGCTGATTTGCATATGTATGAGCAGTGCACCACTATTGTAGTAAATCGGCATGTAAGTCAATCGTCCACAATATCACCTTTCATATTTAACTCTCTTTTGATGTGCTCGAATAAATGTTATTTAGACTCAAAAGAAGCATGTTGTTTCAGTGGGCAGTTCTCTTTGGCAGTGGTCAGTGTGCATTTTGTGGTATTGAGTTATGCAGACACACAGCTGTGGGGGTTGAGACTCATTTAAAGCTGCCCACATCTGATTGAGTCTTGCTCTTGCAGTCTCTCCAGGGAAGTGCTGGCAGGATATGAGCTCTGATGGTAATGCAAGTGGACCGTCCCACCCCCTCTGCTCTTCTCTGCAGTCAATGCTGATGAGGCCCTGGAGACGTGGACAGAAGAACACAGATGTATGCAGATATAGACGAGCCACTGATGCAGTGATGCACAAGGAGATAAATAGCATGCTTGTGAAACAGGTTTGTCTTACTGTAAATGCGATGGTATGGCACGTTTTTCTTTTAGTGCTTGGGCACTTCCTGTTCTGAAGGCCTTTGTTGAGGGATCCTTATTGGTTTTAGGGGGAGGGTTTTGCATCTTCTCAATCAATAGCAAGACATTATTATGGATCAAAGGTCATTATTGTGTCATGAGCCTTTCCCTAATCAGGAAGGAAGTGATTTGTGATAGGCTGCCAATGCAGCATCTGCTGTAGCTACACACAATATTTGTTTTTATATATAGCTAGATGATCTTTGTCAATCATTACCAGTTATGTTTTGCTGGTTCGTCAGCTACAAGTATAGGGCAAATTTACCTTTACCTATTAAACCTAGTTTAAATCTGTAAAAAATAATAATAATTAGAAATGTGCTTCTTTTTCATTTGGATTGCGTTGTATACCCAGCTATAGGATTGAAAGGAAGGCATTTAACAGCATTTGTTGGAAATTCCATCGTCAGCTATGAAGTAAACAAGGCCTCGCCCAGGTTTACCTTACAAATAACTGTGGCTCCCTCTAGTGTTAAAATAATGTTATTGTAAAATTCATTAACAGTAGGACTTCTGGCCAAAAAGATTTTTTTTTAAAGAAGTCACTTATGCTCACTGCATTTATTTGATAAAAAAAAGAAAAACAACATTATTATATTATATTATATTATATTATATTATTATATTATATTATATTATATTATATTATATTATATTATATTATATTATATTATATTATTGTATTATAGCAATACACTACCAGAGATTTTTTTTTTCTTTTCTTCTCACCAAGCCTGCATTTATTTGGTCAAAAGTACAGCAAAAACAGTAAAAAAATAAATAATTTTTACTATTTAAAATAACTGCTTTCTATTTAAATATACATTAAATCATTCTAATATTCTGTTTGCTGCTCAAAAAAATAGTTATTATTATTATTATGTTGAAAACAGCTGAGTAGATTTTTTTTTTCAGGCTTCTTTGATAGAATATACATTTAGAAGAACAGCATTTATCTAAAATAGAAATCTTTTGTAATATTGTAAATGTTTATCACTTTTGATCAATTTTAAGCATCCTTAAATAATCCTGAACTAAAATGTACTAAACTGTTTTAAATATTGATAATAATAACAACAACAAGATTCTTAAACAGCAAATCAGCATATTAGAATGATTTTTTAAGGATCGTGTGATACTGAATACTGGAATAATGATGCTGAAAATGTTGCTTTGATTACAGAAATAATACTTTTAAAATATATTCACACAGGAAGCAGTTATATTAAACAGTACAAATATTTCACAATATTACTGCTTTTTTATATAATGTATGATTTAATATATGGACAGCAAAGCATGTGTATCACAGATTCTACAAAAATTTCAGCATTGATAATAATAACCATTATTAATAACTGAATCAATAATAAGTGAAATAATTGAGCAGCATCATTCATTATATTAAAATGATTTCTGGAGGATCATGTGATTCTGAAGACTGAGTAATGATGCTGAAAATTCAGCTTTGCATCACAGAAATAAATTACATTTTTGAAATATATTACAGTAGAAAAGGTTTCTTTTAAATTGTAGACATATTACTGTTTTACTTGATTTTTTTTCCCAAATAAATGCAGACTTGGTGAGCGTAGAAGATTTCTTTAAAAGAACATTTAAATTGTCAATTATTCCAAACATTTGGCCAGCAATGTATTTACATCTTTGTATGTAGTGTCATAATTACTTTTTTTGTCTTTAAAAAGATTGTTTCAAGTGTACTGCTGAATGTATATACAAGCATTCATGGTAAACATTTGTTGAAAATGCCATTGTCAGCACTGAAATACTAAGCAATGCCTCGCCCTTGTTTACCTTACAATAACTATGGCTCCATCTAGTGTTGTAAAAGTGAAAAAATACTTCCTCTTTAGAAAATGTTCCTCTTTAGACTAAATATCATGTGCACTGGCAGGATATCACTCGTTCAATAAGTTTCTTCATGTTACATTTGTTTGTAAGAAGCAAAGGTAATCAAATAAAAAATCTGAATATTTTTTAATAGTTGAGCTATTTAAAAAGCCACTACAGAACACCTGCTAATTTATTTATTTATTTTTATTATTATTATTATTATTTTTATTTGTTTAACTAACACAGCCTAACAAATCTAATACATTAAAACCACCGGCCTAATTGTGTAGTTCACACTGTGCTGCCAAAACATCTCTGATGCGTCAAGGCATGGACTCCACAAGACTTCTGAAAGTGTCCTGTGATCTCTGAGACAAGGCATTAGCAGCAAATGCTTTAAAGTCTTGCAAATTGTGAGGTGAGGCCTCCATGAATTAGATTTGTTGTTCCAGCACATCTCATGGATGCTCAGTTGGATGAGAAAGTTATTGATGGCATTGTATACTGCAGATATTTTTGGCTCTGTGATAAACTGCTTATGAACCTTAGAGTGTTTTCACGATGCGTCATCAATCGGCCATATTGGCAGAACTGATTGTAAATAAAGCCACTGAACCAAAAAAAAATTATTGCTTCTGAAAATGATCAGTTGTCATGTTTTGGGCTGTACTAATTGGTCAGACCAGGAAAAACATTTGGAGTACTATAGACTGCCAAAAGTTATAACAAATCAAGGTCTGAGAAACAAAAGGCGTTTGTGGTTGGCCAAACTGAACCAGGATTTCCAGGGCAATAATCTTGAAAATAAGTGCTTTATTTTTCAGGTACAGTAGGTGTATTTAGCAGTAGCATTCAAGAAATTGACTAAACTAATATAAAAAGTGAAATAATATACTTATACACTATACTATACACATCAATTGTACATTGATTCTTATTAAGGCAACTGTGTTAAAGTTATTCAGTCAAGAGCAGTGAGAGATTTACTCTTTGTGTGTGTGTTTGTTTGTTTGTTTGTTTTATAAACATTAAAATAAAAGTTTCCTAAAAATGCAAATTCTGTAATCTCTCTGTCAATTCTGTCATGGTGTTTTATTTTTATAGCATCATTTACTCACTCTCAGGCAGTGTGCGAATTATACCTTGACAATTGGGGGGGGGGGCAGCTTTTTATAGTTGTTTTTGTACAAGCGTCTACAAAATAGATATTGTGTGCAAAACTAATATATATGTGATATGTTAAATACTAGACATGCAGTTTGCTTTTCCAACGAGCATTATCCAGGGTTCAACGCTAAGGATTTTTTCTACTACTTCACTTGCCCTGCCAAAATTTTCACTGGCCCAACCAAAAAAAAAAAAAAAAGTTAATAGTTATTTCTTAGCCACATTTTAAATAATGTGTTAAAAGCCAAATATAACTGTATATTTCCTTAAATACAGTTGACAATTTAAAAAAATTATAATTGTGATGTAACTTAAATTTATGCACAACAGTATGTCCAGGTTGATGGTCCCAGATCAGCAGTTAACTATAGCCTACATAAATGGAGGACTCCTATTAAAGGAATGTTGTTGCAAAGAAGAAAATTAAACAATATTAGTAAATAGAGTGTTATTAATCCGAATTTATGTTAAAAGTTGTTTTTACGGTGGTCGTCCATGAATTTTTTTACTTTTGTTTTTACCTTTTCATGTTTAATTAGGCTCAGAGGTGCCATGAATGCAAATTCATAAATTCATGTTATACAATTTTGAATACAGATATCTGCCAGCAGGTGGCGGCAAGAGACTGATTTAATTACTGAATCATATTCATTTGATTCGTTCGAACGGATGGTTCATTCGGGAATAAAGCAAGTGAAACTGAATCATTTTACTAGATTCGTTTAAAAACGCACGTTCATTCATAAACGAAACACCGCTGTGTTTGAATGGAGATGCGCAGCGGCTCAGTTGTGACTTGTTTCAGACTACTTTTGACGACGAAACAGAGCAAAATCAGGCATAGTGTTATCTGTCTACGATCCTGTCTACTGTCCCGAGCGTCTCGCACGCTGACCCCGGGCCATCGGGCAGTCCTTATTGTCGAGCCCTGATTATCAGTAACGTATATAGGCAGAATGCACATAGAGGGGAACATTGAGCGGGTGTGTCGCCGTGCAGTGATGATGGAGACAGGGGGAGAGAGTGAAACCAGCGCGATCGCAGAGGGCAGCTGCCTCGTGACGTTTTGTCGTTACCTGGGCGGGCCGCCCAAGTAAACTTGTATGGGAAACGCTGGGTAAGAAGTTCACATCCCTATTTGACTGATAAATTGATGATTATGAAAGATCGCGTTTACTCTTTCACTGTTTAACTTCCGAGCATAGACGTCTATTACAAATACAAAACATGTGATGGGTGGTCTAATTATACTTTACTTTTAGGCAATGTTTGAAAAGTATATAATATATAGTATATAAGTTCGTATTACAAGAAAAGGTGTCTTGAAAACTCACCGTGTCTATCGGTAGGCTTCCTATTCAGCAGACTGAATTTTCCCGCTTAGGCTGCTGGGACAATTGGTATGAACCACTATAGGGGTGGTCACAGGTTAATTTGATATTTATATTAATTTACTATTTTTACTATGAGTAATATTTAAGATACAGATCAGTGCGAACAATTTACCACTATTTAAAAGGAAGACCCCCCTACATCTTGTGTTTATGTCCTTCAGGGGGGATAAAGCATTAATTAGGGGGGTCAGACCCCCCGTAATTCGCACCCTGCTCTCAGGTTGTTTTAAACCTGACTGAATTTATTTATTTATTTCTGTTGAACACTATATATTTGATCATTTATATTATTAAATTCAATGGGGACTAGCCACTGTTTGGTTAGGTTTGGGACAACATAATAAGTGAATAATTACAGAATTAACTTTGAACGGGTGAACTATCCATTTTATGACAAGCGGCAGCATGTTAATACTGTCGCTTTAAGAGCTGCACACATCTGATATTCAGGAGGTAGGCATCTCTTTTTCTCTCGATTGTTTACTTTCACTTTAGACATAAGCAACTGTGTTTATATGTAACCCTGTGTGCTTTGACAGTAGCCTATTAGCGGAATCAGACGCGATACATAACTTAGATCATTTATTAGGCGCTATTTTGACAGGCTTTTAGTGTGCGCGCGCTTCCTACGTGCAATGGAGAAGCACATGTTGGAACAGCAGGCATATGAAATGTTTAACCGGCAATATTTTAAAGCAAATAATGTAATTTTGTGATTGTGAGTAAGTCCAGTATCCTGTAAGTGTAACTCTACAGCTGAGTTAACTGACTATTCGGGGAGACCAGGGATGAAAGTAATACTTTTTGTTTGAGCATCAGTAACTTTGATATATGGTAGCCACATTTGTCTACTACAAATAAAACTCACTTGGAGGTGGACTGCATAATCACAGAAAATGTGAGTTAAAGGGATAGTTCACCCAAAAATGAAATTTTCATTTTTGGGTGAACTATCCCTTTAATGTCAAATACAAAGAGTTCCATCAAATACAGGGGTGAGTTGTAACACAGGCTGGGGATAGATGTAACAGTGTGAAGTAATTTTCTGAAATAAGACCCACACTTCAAATTTATGCAAAAACCTGCAGACCTGTTATTTTGCTTTGAAATAGTCCAGCTACACTCTCCTCATGATTCTGAATTATGCTGCGTTCCAGGCAACCTGTAACCCATGTTTTTCCAACCTTCTACCAGTGAAAGTGCACTGGAATGGCAGTCAAATCCGTGACTTCCAACTCGTGAACTCGTACTAGATCGATGTACTCCCAGTTACGAGTTCTGACATAACATAGCCCACGAAACAACAAAGTCAGCCCTAATGGGTGCGGTGTTTATGCAAGTGGCACACGGTGGAAAAATAGAGCTTAGGACAATATAACGTTGCAATCAAATTAATAATAATATACAAATAATAATAATTCATAAATGTGCCCAGGCAGTTTGGCTTGACTTGCCTGGAACGCTACAAAGTCGTGAGTCGTGGTTTGAAGTGGTGATTTACCAGTTAAAAAACCTGCCTGGAACGCAGCATTAGTAGCACCATAGGCAAAACCAAAGAGCTGTCAAAAGAAAAAAAAATTTAAAAGCAAAATACAATGTCTTCGAGGGTCAGAAATCTGTCTGATAAGCAAGTGATCAAATACTTATTTGACACAGTAATTCACAAAAAAATTGTTAAAAAATCATACAATGTGATTTCCGGGTTTTTATTTTTAGATTCTGTCTCTCACAGTGGAAATGCACCTATGCTGAAAATTGTAGACCCCTCTATGATTTCTAAGTAAGAGCACTTGCAAAATCACAGGGAGATCAAATACTTATTGACCTCACTGTATTCCTATAGCACAGAGAGGAATGCTATTAATGGCAAAATAAATTACATATTTAAATATA
The DNA here is from genome assembly GCF_049309525.1 of Garra rufa. Taxonomy (NCBI): domain Eukaryota; kingdom Metazoa; phylum Chordata; class Actinopteri; order Cypriniformes; family Cyprinidae; genus Garra; species Garra rufa. The sequence goes on along the minus strand of NC_133375.1, from coordinate 2,276,144 downwards.
ATACTCACGTCTGCTTTTGTTGCCAAATCCATTACAAGGGATATTCTTACAATTATATTGGCTTTACAGTGGATCAACAGACTTCAGGACTGATATCTGCTCTCAGCAGCTGTTGTGTGATTAGAGCTTATGAATATGACAAGCCTGTTGAAATGAATTAGACAAGTATGTTGAGCTCATGTACAATGTGTGCTATAGAAATAGCACAATCAGTCAGATTCACTATAGAAATCAGTGGATGCTGTGCACACACAATATTGTTCAAAATGGAAAATTCAGATAAACATGTGGTCATAAATAAGCTATTAAAGAGTTGGAAATGATAATACCAAGTAAATCTGCTGCATTGTGTCAAAATTTACAGGTGCTGGTCATATAATTAGAATATCTTCAAAAAGTTGATTTATTTCACTAATTCCATTCAAGAAGTGAAACTTGTATAATGTATACATTCATTCCACACAGACTGATATATTTCAAGTGTTTTTTTTTTGTTTTTTTTTGATGATTATAACTGACAACTAATGAAAACCCCAATTCAGTATCTCATAAAATTATAATATTATGAAAAGGTTCAGTATTGAAGACACCTGGTGCCACACTCTAATCAGCTAATTAACTCAAAACACCTAAAAAGCCCTTTAAATGGTCTCAGTCTAGTTCTGTAGGCTACACAATCAAGGGGAAGACTGCTGATTTGACAGTAGTCCAAAAGACGACCATTGACACCTTGCACAAGGAGGGCAAAATACAAAAGGTCACTGCAAAAGAGGCTGGCTGTTCACAGAGCTTTGTGTCCAAGCACATTAATAGAGAGGCGAAGGGAAGGAAAAGATGTGGTAGAAAAAAGTGTACAAGCAATAGGGATAACCGCACCCTGGAGAGAATTGTGAAACAAAACCCATTCAAAAATGTGGTGGAGATTCGCAAAGAGTGGACTGCAGCTAGAGACAGTGCTTCAAGAACCACGCACAGACGTATGCATGACATGGGTTTCAGCTGTCGCATTCCTTGTGTCAAGTCACTCTTGAACAACAGACAGCTTCAGAAGCATCTCGATATTTTCAAAATTTTGCATTTCCTTTGGAAATCAGGGTCCCAGAGTCTGGAGGAAGAGAGGAGAGGCACAGAATCCACGTTGCTTGAGGTCCAGTGTAAAGTTTCCACAGTCAGTGATGGTTTGGGGTGCCATGCCATCTGCTGGTGTTGGTCTTCTGAGGTCCAAGGTCAACGCAGCTGTATACCAGGACGTTTCAGAGCACTTCATGCTTCCTGCTGCTGACCAACTTTATGGAGATGCAGGTTTCATTTTCCAATAGGACTTGGCACCTGCCTGCACACAGTGCCAAAGCTACCAGTACCTGGTTTAAGGACCATGGTATCCCTGATCTTATTTGGCCAGCAAACTCGCCTGACCTTAACCTTGTGAAGAAGAAGATGCGATACGCCAGACCCAACAATGCAGAAGAGCTGAAGGCCACTATCAGAGTAACCTGGGCTCTCATAACACCTGAGCAGTGCCACAGACTGTTCATACTTTTTAGTTGGCCAAGATTTCTAAAACTTCTTAAGTAATAAGTTTTCATTAGTTGTCAGTTATAATCATCAAAATTAAAAGAAATAAACACTTGAAATATATCAGTCTGTGTGGAATACAAGTTTCACTTCTTGAATGGAGTTGGTGAAATAAATCAACTTTTTGAAGATATTCTAATTATATGACCAGCACCTGTATACAAAGCATAGATGTGCACTTGTGACTCATGACCAGAAACTGTTTTGCATCTCTTTTGGCATTGTGTTCATACAGGAAAACGTTGGCAAGACATTTGCCAGTTCATTGTAAACTTCATACACAATGACTTTGAGCTTTTCTTAAAGGATGTTTTGTTTGGGATTTTTACTTTTGAGGAGTAATATTAAAATGTTTACTTTCTTTACAATTTCATTAATTTACTTGCAAAATATTTTATCCACAAATGCAATGTTATGAAAGTTACCCCCCACTTTTCTTACGTTCATATTAAATCTCCTCCTGTAACAAAAAGGCAACTTAAATTTTAAGTGTATGCTCACTTTTTGGTGTTTTTGTATAATTTTTATTTGATAATTAATTTATATTTTGAGGGAAGAGTATGCTTATTATGTGATCTGCTCATTTATTTATTATTATTATTATTAATATTTTTTCCTCATTTATTTATCATGTATTTCTATTTTTTTTTAACTGTTTTGAATTTTAACTGCTATGTATTGTTTGGACATCCTTGAATTCCTGGCTCTTTTCCTTGGCATGTGTTTTCTACCATTTGTATTTTCTAAGCCAGTGTTTTTTAATAATAATAATAATAATAATAATAATAATAATAATAATAATCATAAACAAAATCTGCTGCAATGTTGATTTTAGAGTATTTTTTTTTAAATTCCCAGTCACCATGTGATAAGGTTTTTAATATGAACATAATGGTAAAATTAGTCATTTAAATATAATTTAAAAGGAACACAGCAAGATGAAAAAAGACTCTTAAAAATAAAGGTGCTTCAAAGGTTCTTCACAGCAATGCAATAGAAGATCCATTTTTGGTTCCTTAAAGAACCATCTCTTTCTTACTTTTTTATAATCTGAAAAACCTTTTTTTTTTTGCCACAAAGAACCTTTTGTGAAACAGAAACGATTTTGTGAATCAGATGTTAAAGGTTCTTTATGGAACCATTTAGACAAAAAAGGTTCTTCTATGGCATCATGAAGCACCTTTATTTTTAAGAGTGTATAGACAGCAATGCAACTACTACATTCAAGGCCAAGAAAGGTAGTAAGGACATTGTTAAAATAGTCTATGTGATATCAGTGGTTCAAGTGTATTGTTATGAAGCTACAAGAATACTTTTTGTGCACAAAGAAAACAAAAACAATGACTTTGTTCAATAATTTCTTATCTTCCATGTCAGTCTGTTTATGCAGGGTCAGAAATCTCTCGGATTTCATTCAAAACACTTTAATTTGTGTTCTGATGATGAACAAAGGTCTTACATTTTTAGAACGACATGACGTCAGTAATTAATGACAGAATTGTCATTTTTGGGAGAACTATCGCTTTAAGAACAAGCCTGGCATCCCGAATGGTGTTAGTGATGCTGACAAACGCGTCTTTAACATGTCAGCTTTCACTTTTTAACTTATGTAATACACTCTAGCTAAGAGCAGAGAACAGAAATGACCCAACAAATGCACAGGCTGAATATCAGGTGTGCACATGTCTGCAGTGTCAATATCAGGGCAGCAGGTGGCAGCACAGAGCTGCTTCTGAATGTGTTGTACGTAGGCTTTTTTTTTGTCGTGACGTATTGTCAAGTATGGTGACCCATACTCGAAATTGGCCCTCTGCATTTAACCCATCCAAGTGCACACACACAGCAGTGAGAAGTGAACGAACACACACACACACACACACACACACACACACACACACACACACACACGTTTGTTTTTGTGAATTGTGGGGACATTCCATAGACGTAATGGTTTTTATACTGTACAAACGATATTTGCTATCACCCTACACCTTCCCTACACCTAAACCTAGCCCTCACAGGAGACTGTGCATATCTTTACATTCTCAAAAAATTCTATTCTGTATGATTTATAAGCCTTTTGAAAAGTGGGGACATGGGCAATGTCCTCATAAGTCACCCTCTCCTTGTAATACCTATGTCATACCCATGTTATTACACAAATTTGTGTCCTGATATGTCACAAAAACAAACACACACACACACACACAGGAGCAGTGGGCAGCCATTGCTCCAGCGCCCGGGGAGCAACTGGGGGTTCAGTGCCTTGCTCAAGGGCACTTCAGTCATGGTATTGAAGGTGGAAAGAGCGCTGTTCATTCACAATCCCCACCTTCAATTCCTGCCGGTGTGGGAATCGAACTGGCAACCTTTGGATTACAAGCCCAACTCCCTCACCATTAGGCCACGGCTGCTTATTTAAGTCACGGATGGAAGCCCGTTTCTGCCACTGAATAAAAAAAAAAAATAAATATTGCGACTTTTTTTCTCAGAATTGTCAGGCTGCGGCAGACGGAGGTCTTGAAGAGGGATTTCGGGAGTCTGATCGAGACGGTACGCAGCACATCGCCCACAACGAAGATCATCGTGTCAGGACCGCTTCCCACGTATCGACGTGGACACGAAAGGTTCAGTAGACTTTTTGCTCTAAATGAATGGTTGTTGTCATGGTGTAAAGAACAGAAACTGCTCTTTGTTAATAATTGGAATCTTTTCTGGGAGCGTCCTAGGCTTTTCCGCGCTGATGGCCTGCACCCCAGCAGAGTCGGAGCAGAACTCCTGTCGGACAACATCTCCAGGACGCTGCGCTCCATCTGACTAGTAAGCAATTCTTCAAATAGTTGCGACGATGGCTTTTGTTCTGCACATTTAAACGATAGTACTCTTGCTGTCCAATCTATAAAGACTGTGTCTGTTCCTCGAATAGTAAGGTCAAAACAAAAATTTAATGCAGGATCTAGAAAAAAATCTAATCGTGATAAAAACCAGAAAAATGCACAATAAATGAACAAAAACAATTTTTAAAGCTTGGACTCCTAAACATTAGATCACTCGCACCCAAAGCACTTATTGTAAATGAAATGATCATGGATAATAGCTTTGATGTACTCTGCTTAACTGAAACCTGGCTAAAACCAAACGACTATATTGGTCTGAATGAGTCTACTCCACCAAACTACTGTTATAAGCATGAACCCCGTCAGATTGGTCGTGGCGGTGGTGTTGCAACAATATATAGTGATATTGTCAGTGTTACTCAGAAAACAGGGTACAGGTTTAATTCATTTGAAGTACTTCTACTTAATGTTACTCTGTCAGATATGCAAAAGAAATCTCTCCTATCTCTTGCTCTGGCTACTGTGTATAGACCTCCAGGGCCGTATACAGATTTCCTAAAAGAATTTGCAGATTTCCTCTCAGACCTATTGGTTAATTTTGATAACGCGTTAATTACTGGGGATGTTAACATTTATGTTGATAATACAAATGATGCGTTAGGACTTGCGTTTACTGACCTGATAAACTCCTTTGGAATCAAGCAAAACGTCACCGGAACCACTCATCGTTTTAATCATACACTAGATCTAATTATATCGCACAGACTTGATCTTACTGATATAGATATCGTACCTCAAAGCGATGATGTTACTGATCATTTCCTTGTATCGTGCATGCTGTGTATTAATGATGTTAACTATATAGCTCCGCGCTATCGTCTGGGCAGAACTATTGTTCCTGCTACCAAAGATAGGTTCACAAATAACCTGCCTGACTTATCTCAGCTGCTCTGTGTACCCATAAATACAAATGAACTAGACAAAATGACTAGTAACATGGGCACTATCTTCTCTAATACACTAGAAGCTGTTGCCCCCATCAAGCTAAAAAAGGTTTCAGGCCCCATCATAGCACAGAAACTGCACTTGTAAAAATCACAAATGACTTGCTACTTGCGTCAGATCAAGGCTGCGTCTCATTGCTAGTTTTACTTGATCTTAGTGCTGCATTCGACACTATAGATCATGACATACTCATAGATAGATTACAAAGCTATACAGATATTCAAGGGCAGGCTTTAAGATGGTTCAGATCATACCTGTCCGATCGCTATCACTTTATTTAAATGGGGAGTCATCGCAGCTATCACCAGTAAAGTATGGAGTGCCACAAGGATCTGTCCTAGGTCCTCTGCTATTTTCAATTTACATGTTACCCCTTGGTAATATTATTAAGAAATATGGGATTAGTTTCCATTGTTATGCTGATGATACTCAACTATATATTTCAACAAGACCAGATGAAACTTCTATCTTAGCAAAGCTAACAGAGTGTGTTAAAAATGTGAAAGACTGGAGGACCAATAATTTTCTACTGTTAAATTCAGATAAGACCGAGATATTACTTATTGGACCAAAAAACAGTACACAGAATCTCTTAAACTGCAATTTGCAACTAGACCGATGCACTGTTATTTCCTCTACAGTCAAAAAATCTGGGTGTTATATTAGACAGCAACCTGTCTTTTGAAAATCATATTTCTCATGTTACAAAAACAGCATTCTTCCATCTTAGAAACATTGCTAAGCTATGGAACATGTTACCTGTTTCTGATGCAGAAAAGTTAGTTCATGCATTCATGACGTCTAGACTATTGACTGGACTATTGTAATGCACTACTAGGTGGTTGTCCGGCTTCTTCAATAAATAAGCTACAGGTAGTCCAAAATGCAACCGCTAGACTCCTTACCAGATCAAGAAAATATGATCATATTACCCCAATTTTACGGTCTCTACACTGGCTACCTATTGTCAAGGTTCAGGTAAAGATGAGAGGCGAGGACTCAATGATGCAGGAGATGGGGCTTTTATTATCAATAAAAATTAAACAAACAAGAACAACAAAAACTACAAGGGGGAAAAAACTAACTAGCTGGCTGGCAACACAGCTGGGCAGGATGAGGTAGGGCTTGACACGGCAGGACAGGACACGAATGATGAACTGGCCCAGGACTGCAAACACAAGGAGAATAAGTAGGGAACAAATGAGGCAGGAAACGAGGGAAACACAGGTGGGGCAAATTAACTAATAATCAGGAAACAAGATGGGTGGGGTCAAGACAATAGTCATGAGCACATGGCACAAGAAACCAATCAAGACAAAAACCATGTGCTCACACAAAACAAAAACACAAGCACATGGCCAGCAATACAAAATCACAAGCCATGTGCTTGAACAAAACAAGACATGAACACACAGCTAATGAGAAAACTCATAAGCTGCGTGTTCACACAAAACATGACATGAAAGCACGCAGCAGAAAACAAGCTGCGTGCAACACCACAAGACAAGAAAATACAAATCCACATGACAGGAGAGCATACGGCCCGAGAAAACTCAAGACCGCACTCTCCCACAGGACGGAACATGGAGTGTGAGTGTCCGAACCCCCACACAATACCAAAACTCAACAAGACATGAGTACCGGGATCCGAACACCACACTCCAACAAGAAACAAGGCACGCAGACAACATGAAAACAAGACATGGTGAGAGTGTCAGGGCTCTGTCACAAAACCACAAGAAAACTAGACCGAAGTGACAGAACCCTGACACTACCCCCGCTCAAAAGGGACGACACCGGGCGTCCCTAACGTGGAACACAAAAACAAGACAGGAACATGGCATGACAATGCAACACAAGAACAACAGACAACACAAGACAGGGAAATCAAAACACAAACATAGAGGGGAGGGAGGGAGGGGAGCCAAGCCAGCCAACAGAAAAGCCCAGACAATAATAAATGGGACCAGGGAGGGGCGGGAGGGTTGAGCCAGGGAGGCTCGGGCAGTTCAGGAATCCCAGCAGAAGGCCAGGGCGGAGCTGGAGGGACAAGCCAGCGTGGCTCTGGACAAACAGGAACCCCGGTGGACGGCCAGGGCGGGACCGGAGGGACCGACCAAGCAGGCTCCAGCCAAACAGGAACCCCGGCAGGTGGCCAGGGCGGGGCTGGAGGCACAGACCAGGGAGGCTCTGGCCTAACAGGAACCTCAGCAGACGGCCAGGGAGGGGCCAGAAGCACCAAACAGGGAGGCTCCGGCCTAACAGGAACCCCAGCGGACGGCCAGGGAGGGGCCAGAGGAACATGCCACTCAGGAAACTTAAGTGGAGCTGGCAGGGCAGGGGACTTGAGTGGGGCCAACAGGACAGGAAGCTTGGGCAGGACAGGCCGATCAAATTTTGCCAGGACTGGAATCAGGGTAAGGAAGGGGAACCCCACATGGATTACTGCTCCAAAAGTAGCTCGGCTGACATAATGTTCACAAGGCAGATTCTTGGTGACAGGGGCAGGCTCATGGGTGTTGTCTACGATAGAGAGAGCCAGTGGCTCTGGGGTGGCTTCCTTGACCATGGCTGACTCTGGAGACTTCATGGCAGGAGTCGAGGAAGCCAGGAGGGATGTGTGTGTGGCCCAAACACACAGGAGAGCAAAGGCATAGCAGGAGAGAGTGGCTTCAATTGTTTCTTTGGTCATATCAGGAAGAGCGCACTGTTCAGTGACGGCATCCATGGCCGTATCGCAGAAAACAGGCAGCTCTGGGAAAACCTCCAGGCAGACAGCAGGGTCAGGGTGGCAGACAGGTTCAGGATCAGAAGCAGCCAGCATAGAAGAGTGCATGACCTTAGCACGCAGAACGGCCATGACATAAAAGGCAAATATGGCTCTCTGGGCCATGGCAGGACTGACAGAGACAATCTCAGAGTTTGTGACAGGGAGTTCAGGGACCACTGGAGCGTTACCCATCTGAACCACTAGACTTGGGACCCCGGAGGTCGGGTCCTCATGGACCGCCACACTTAAGAGCTCTGGGACTGCCACACTTGAAAGCTTTGGGACCGCCACACTTGAAAGCTCAGGGACCACCGCACTAGAGAGCTCTGGGATTACCACACTTGAGAGCGCTGGGACAGCATTGACCTCTAGAATGGCCTGCAGGACAGAAGACTTCTTTCTCCTCCTCCTCCGTTTCTGAGGAAAAGGATGCTGCAGCCTCTTTGGACGCCACTTGGAGCACTGTAGCCTCTTCGGCTGCTTCTTGGGGAACTGCAGCTTCGGCCTTCACTGGGGGAACTGTAGCGCTATCGTCCGCCTCTGGGGGCACTGCGGCTTCGATGACCGCTTCTGGGGTTGCTGCAGCATCGTCGGCCGCCACTGGGGTAACTGCAGCATCTTCGGCTGCCACTGCGGGCACTGCAGCATCTTCGGCCGCCACTGGGGTTACTGCAGCATCGTCGGCCGCCACTGCGGGCACTGCAGCATCGTCGGCCGCCACTGGGGTAACTGCAGCATCGTCGGCCGCCACTGCAGCATCGTCGGCCGCCACTGCAGCATCTTCGGCTGCCACTGGGGTTACTGCAGTATCGTCGGCCGCCACTGGGGGCACTACAGCATCGTCGGCCACCACAGGGGGCACTGCAGCATCTTCGGCTGACACTGGGTGTGCTGCAGACTCTTCTTCAGAGCAAGTGGCTGATGAGGCAGGCCCATTCTTCCTCCTCCGTCTCCGTTTACGGGTCATCAGAAGGCTGGGGCTTCCCCTGACTGCAGGTGGAGAGGGGGAACAGTCAGAGAGGTGGGGCTTTGTTTGGGGTGGGGGTTCAGGCTCCCCACGATGAAACACGTGGTAAACAAAGTCCCAGAAGCCAAGATTCCCCAGCTTCTCCATCTCCCATAGGCTGAGAGGTTGATCGAGGCAGATGTTAAAAACCTCCTTAATATCAGCCTCATTGTAGTCCAGTTTGTCCACTTCAATGAGGAAGTCACATGCAAAGTCCCTCACGTCAGCCCCCTGCTGACGGAAGTATCGGGCATTTACATGCTGGACCATTAGCTGGCGGGTGGACAATCCGGTGGTGGGAGATGGAAAAAGGAAGATGCCCATCTCTGCTGAGTCTTTTGGCCAGTTTGTACTGTCAAGGTTCAGGTAAAGATGAGAGGCGAGGACTCAATGATGCAGGAGATGGGGCTTTTATTATCAATAAAAATTAAACAAACAAGAACAACAAAAACTACCCCGAGGGGGAAAAAACTAACTAGCTGGCTGGCAACACAGCTGGGCAGGATGAGGTAGGGCTTGACACGGCAGGACAGGACACGAATGATGAACTGGCCCAGGACTGCAAACACAAGGAGAATAAGTAGGGAACAAATGAGGCAGGAAACGAGGGAAACACAGGTGGGGCAAATTAACCAATAATCAGGAAACAAGATGGGTGGGGTCAAGACAATAGTCATGAGCACATGGCACAAGAAACCAATCAAGACAAAAACCATGTGCTCACACAAAACAAAAACACAAGCACATGGCCAGCAATACAAAATCACAAGCCATGTGCTTGAACAAAACAAGACATGAACACACAGCTAATGAGAAAACTCATAAGCTGCGTGTTCACACAAAAGATGACATGAAAGCACGCAGCAGAAAACAAGCCGCGTGCAACACCACAAGACAAGAAAATACAAAAGACAAATCCACATGACAGGAGAGCATACGGCCCGAGAAAACTCAAGACCGCACTCTCCCACAGCAGAACGGAACATGGAGTGTGAGTGTCCGAACCCCGACACAATACCAAAACTCAACAAGACATGAGTACCGGGATCCGAACACCACACTCCAACAAGAAACAAGGCACGCAGACAACATGAAAACAAGACATGGTGAGAGTGTCAGGGCTCTGTCACAAAACCACAAGAAAACTAGACCGAAGTGACAGAACCCTGACACCTATTAGGTTCCGTATCACTTACAAAATATTACTTCTTACCTATAAGGGTTTAGCTCCTGCATACCTAACTAGTCTTCTACCACGCTACAATCCCTCACGCTCCCTAAGGTCGCAAAACTCTCGACTTTTAGTAGCACCTAGGATAGCAAAGTCCACTAAAGGAGGGAGAGCCTTTTCACAATTGGCTCCCAAACTCTGGAATAGCCTTCCTGATAACGTTCGGGGTTCAGACACACTCTCTATGTTTAAATCTAGATTAAAGACTCATCTCTTTAGCCAAGCATTTACATAATTTATCTCATAACATTGTACTTCAGTTACATCTGATCAAATGCACATCAACATTCTTCAGCTTGGGCAAAACACATAATTTTTGCTTGGTTGGAGCAGCAGCTACGCTAATTATTTCTCTATTTGTTTCTCTGTTTCTGCCACGGGATTTCCATCCCGTGGTAACTAGGAATTACACAAGATTCAGCCTGGATTCAGAAGAAGAGATGATGCCAACCCCTCAGAGGACCGCCGATGATGCCAGCCTTGAAACAACATACAGCACTACACCATTTTTCTACAAGTTTGATTGCAACACATAATCATTACTATTAGTGTTAATCATCTGTTTTTGATTACACCATTACTGTTTTTAATATTTATACCATATGTACATCGACTTAACATACAGTAGTCACCACTAATAAGCTACTAAATATATTAGTAGCCTACATTTTTTTTGTACAGCTGCTTTGAAACGATTTGTATTGTGAAAAGCGCTATACAAATAAACTTGAATTGAAACTTGAATTGCGAGATAAAAACTCGCAATTCTGACTTTTTTTCCTCAGAATTGCGAGTTATAAAGTCAGAATTGCGAGATATAAAGTCGCAATTCTGAGATATAAACTCGCAATTGCGAGAAAAAAAGTCAGAATTCTGACTTTTTTTCTCGCAATTTCGACTTTATATCTAGCAATTCTGACTTTTGTTTCTGTTTATTTGTGACACTCTGGCAAAGCACAATAGGAAACGGAGATCTTGTCTTGTTAAAAGGACATATTATGTCATAAAAATGATATGATTTTCCCGTTATAGAAAATATTTGATTACATATGAGCAGAGGCGAACCAAGGTGAAGTGTGGGACCCAGGCAAAATGAATAGATGAGGCCCTTCTAAAAGATTATTTCATTAATATATCTTTGTTACCTAAATATACATTTATACAACATGCAAAAAATAGTCAAAACACATAATATAACATAAATAGTTTATTTTATTATTTTATTTTTATTTAAGTGCATATTCTTTAACAAAATATTAATCTAAAATCTTTACAGAACAGATACAGAACAATCTTCTATCAAACAGGTTGCATGCATAGCAGTATACCGCATCTGTGCTGATAGAGTATATAAGCCATGATCTCTTGATTTTCTCTCCATTTTTCATTACAATCTCATAATTGTTTTTTGTGAATCGTCGAGGAACTGTTTCATTGTTTTGTGGAAACACTGCATTGGTTACTAGGACTAGGCCTTTTTTCACAATTTCACAGCGCTCATGATCATTAAAAATCTTTGGCCATTTTGGTCGTCATACAACAGGCAACTTGTAGTACCTTTGTCAAGAACATCAATAGTGCTGCAAGTGAATGACGTGAATGGCATTTCCTCCTCATTACCAGTTAGTTGTATTGTATTTTTACAAAAGCATTTTGTAATGTTGTGTTGTTATTGTGGAAGAACATAAAATAAAGAAGACATTTATATTTATTTATCGCGCCAGCGCCGCCCACCCGAGAAGTGCAGTGTTGCGCATTAAATGAGATGTATATTTGCAAGAAATATAGCCAACTATTATAGAGAAACGTTATTGTGACTAATTTGCAGAGCGATACATTAGACGAACATTTATTCTGCATGATGGTACAGACGGTAAAGACGAAAAATGAACAAAAAATCAAAAAATTCTAGCTTAATTTTTTATTTTTTTTTTTAATTTCTTAATTTTAAGACAGAACGAAATCATCATCGTCATCATAATACAATCAAATTGTTTGTCATTTCTCTTTTTTTTTTCTCTTTCGGTTAGTATTTGGATTTGCTGTTAGTTATATCCTCTGGGTCTGAGTGCAGTTGTTGTACAGATTAATCCTAATACACATGCTGCTACAACTGAAACATTACATTAAAATACTTAAAACAGTGTATTTCTATAACTTCAGCAGCGTGCAGATCCTCCTTTATGTCAGGACTGTGGCGAAGGCAGCGCGGACAATCGCAGCTCGCTCAAATCATATATTTTCTATAAAGGGAAAATCATATCGTTTTTATGACATAATATGTCCTTTTAACAAGACAAGATCTACGTTTTCTATTGTGCTTTGCCAGAAAGTGCCACAAATGAACAGAAACAAAAGTCAGAATTGCGAGATATAAAGTCGCAATTGCGAGAAAAAAAGTCAGAATTCTGACATTTTTTCTCGCAATTGCGAGTTTATATCTCAGAATTCTGACTTTATATCTCGCAATTGCGACTTTATATCTCGCAATTCTGACTTTATAACTCGCAATTCTGAGAAAAAAAGTCAAGAGTTGCGAGTATATCTCGCAATTCTGAGAAAAAAAGTCGCAATATTTTATTTATTTTTTTTTATTCAGTGGCGGAAACGGGCTTCCATATGAACGTGTAAACATGCCGACAAGATTCAAAATTAATGGCTGGTGAATAGAGGGTTTGCACTTACGGCACAATTTGGTCAGTTACCCGGATGTAAACAACAGCATGGATTGCACGGTCAGTGTAACTTACTTCTGAATACATTGTTCTGCCAATTTATGCTGTCTAAACCAGGAAAAAAACGTGTGGAAGCTGCTAAATCATATAGAAAAAGACTTGAAAAGCAGGAAAGGGTGCAATATTTTGACAAACTAAAGTCAGTGGGTGGTAAAGATACATACAAGCAGTATTTATTAAGATATTAGCCTAATATTCAACCTACCTGACTGAAAATGATGAGAACAAACACAAATGTTGTCAAGATTCTTGCCCTGGAAACCATGATTTAGTTTGGCTAACCACAAACATTTTTTGCACTATTTTTATTCTCCTTGATTTGATCTCCTTTTGTACTCCAAATATTTTCCCCAGTATGCCTGATTAGTACAGCCTAAAACATGACAATAATTGACCATTTTCAGCAGGAATAATAAGCAAAATATGCAAGTTTCATTCAGTTGAGTTGCATTGATTACGTTCAGTGGCCGATTGATAATGCGTCGTAAAAACACTCGATTTGAAGAAAAATTACTGATTATAAATTTATGAGGCATGGAGGTGCTTTTAGCCATTGGCAAGTAAGAAATGTACCCTTTCAGCATCATTACTGCAGTCTTCAGTGTCACATGATCATTCAGAAATCATTCACATATGCTGATTTGCAGATCTTTGTCACTCTTAATCCATTTAATTCATCCTTGTTGAGTAAAAGTATTCATAATAAAAAATAATAATAGCCTAATCTTACTTAAAGGGATAGTTCACTCAAAAATGAAAATTTGATGTTTATCTGCTTACCCCCAGGGCATCCAAGATGTAGGTGACTTTGTTTCCTCAGCAGAACACAAACAAAGATTTTTAATGAAATGCAGTCTGCCATCCAAATAATGTGAGTGGATGGGCACCAGACCTTTAAAAATAAACAAAACCACGCACAGACAAATACAAATTACACCCTGCGACTCGTGACGATACATTGATGTCCTAAGACACGAAACGATCGTTTTTTTTGCGAGAAACTGAACAGTATTTATATCATTTTTTACCTTTGATACACAGCCACGTCCATCTGTCATGAGCACGAGCTTTTAATCCGGCTTGTTACACATGTACGCGCTCTGGTGTAGAATACGCAAACGCCGTAAGGGGAAATCGGTGAAAAGCCCCGGATGAGTTTGCGCAAGCAAACATAATCTTTTAGCTTTGAATTGGTTTGAACAATCAGGATAAGCGCAAGTAATTACCATTTTGAATAGCCGCTATACCCACAATCTCTGTGTAGGGCTGCAACGATTAATCAAACGATGTTGTGAGGTGCGTTTAGTCAATGAAGCCGGTACTTTGATCAAATCTGAAAATCGAATTCGATTTTGAACGCGATTTGGCGTGGCTTGTCAGTGATTTACGGCGGAGTGTTTGAATTGCAGCTCCAGCTGAACGCACGTGATGGGGATTTACTACTAATCAAAGTACCGGCTTCATTGACTAAACGCGCCTCACAACATCGTTCGATTAATCGTTGCAGCCCTATCTCTGTGCACTGTGTAAACAATGAGTGTTGTATTCATGCGACAGATCGCTTCTGGCGTTTGCGTATCCTACGCCAGAGCGCGTTCACATGTCACGAGCCGGATGCTAAACTCATGCTAGGGACAGATGGACGTGGCTGTGTATCAAAAGTAAACAAAATTATATAAATACTGCTCAGTTTCTCGCAAAAAATGATGGTGCCCATCCACTCCCATTATTTGGCTGACAGACTGCACCGGTTTTCATTAAAAATCTTCGTTTGTGTTCTGCTGAAGAAACAAAGTCACCAACATCTTGGATACCCTGGGGGTAAGCAGATAAACATCAAATTTTCATTTTTGGGTGAACTATCCCTTTAACCCAAAACTTTTTGTTGCTTATAACATAGTGAAACAATTGATGAGAATCATTTGAAGACTCATATTTATTTATTTCTATCCCAGACACATGAGGTAATCTACAACATCTTTGGTTGAAACTGATGTTGATTTATATTTCATTTCACGTTTATATTCCCCTCAAAGGGAAATTGCTCTTTTATTGTGTTTAATATTGAGCATATTGCCTTAAAGTCTTTACAAAATGCTCACACAACACACATACAAATACCACCTTAATTAAATATATACATTCTCTTTTACTATCTTACCATATTTACAAGCCACCCCTTTACAATGAGCATCCACTCGGCGTTGCTGGCTTTTTCAAGTCCATTAAGTACGAAAATATATAAAAATAAAGCTGCCTCTTCTTATTATTAACAGGAAAACAGTTTGTGTGGCACAGTGTTAGGAAGCAGAGTGGGATTTTCTGTTGCGTTTCGCCCGGCGGGTCGGTGGAAAGCTGATGAACTCGAAGTGTTTGGGTTGGTCCGAGTTTGGGAAGGGGAGCGGTCCTTTGTGGAGGCGCTTGATGAAGTGAACTTCCCGCTGGTTCTCCCTGGTTTTGGAAGCCTTGATGGGCCGACCTTTTCTGCTGAAGGCCACGTACCAGCCCTCATATTTAGCATTCTGGAAAGCAGTGTAATTGTTCTCCAGGACGATCTCTGTGAAGATGCAGTCCCGTCCTCTCCCATTAGGCTGTGAGAAAGAGAGATAAAGTCACATGTTATTTAACTGAACTTTAACAATGTCCTTACTATCTTTCAGGGCCTTGAATGTGTCAGCTGCAATCAGAAAGCTCTCGGATTTCATTAAAAATGACTTCATTTGTGTTTCGAAGATGAGGGAAAGTCTCACAGGTTTGGAACGGCATGAGGGTGAGTAATTAATGACAGAATTCATTTTTGACTGAACTATCCCTTTAAGTGCATGTAGCCACTGGTCATGTGATCTCAACATGGCAGCCACCAAGATAAACCGCTATTTTATTGTTTTTATGACAGACTTTGTTTTAGTAGCTTGTTTTGTCATTTCCAATAGTGCTTTCAAACGGTTTGGATCTTATATAAGCAGTGTTTTGACTCGCTCTGCCCATCATTATTTATTCTTCCTCACTCCCAGTGCCCTCATCTCTCAACACGGTTCACTTCATGCCCTCACTGTCTCCATCTAGTTGTCCCAGCGCTTTGTCTCACGGCAAATCCATAGCGCTTAAGACATTTTTTCCACTTCCGTGAAGGAAGAAGAGGCTTAACATCTGACTAAACACAGAATGGGTGTGAAAGCTGTTTTCCACCACAGACCTGGCAGTCCAGTTTTTTAAGAGTGTCTGTATACTATACTAATATACAATATTATTTGAAAATATATAGTAAATATATATAAAGCTGTTTTTTGTACTCACTAAACTACTATACACTCAAAAATAAAGTTTTTTTATTGGCACTGGAACCATTCTATTCCACAAAATGTTCTTTACAGTAAAAAAAAAAAAAAAAGTTCTTTAGATATTTAAAACTTTTTTCTTTGGGGTACCAAAAAATGTTTTTTTCTATAGCATCACCCTTAACTTTATTTTTAAGAGAATTTTACATTTATTTATTTAAATATTATTTTAATGTTGTATAAATAAATAACCAAATAAATATTGTATCTATGTATTTAAATTAAAATTTTTGTGTGTGTGATATTTTTATATTATTATTTTTTATCTAAATATGTATTCATTTATTTATTTTATTTATTTATCTGTTTTTTAATTGATTATTTTTATCTTATTTTTTTTTACCATAATTTTTCCTTGTTTTTTGTTTTTTACTTATTTATTTTTTACTCTTTTTAAACAGTTTTTCTCTAAATGTTTTCACGACCACTTAGCACACCATAGTGGCCCCTGGGACATTTAAGCAAAATTTGATTTTGTATTTGATGATTTATAAATAAATAATTTATAAATAAAGCAAAAACATTTTTTTACTTACTTATGTATTGTATTCATTAATGTATAAATAAATAAGTAATTTATATATTAATCTAATTTTGTCTACTTTTTTATTTAGGCTATTTATTTAAATGTGTGTGTGTTTGTGTGTGATATATATTATTTGATTAATTATTGAACAAATGTTTTGTTTATATCTGTCTTAATTTATTTGCTTGCTCTTATTTTTACCATGTATTAATTTCTTTATTTTTACACTTTTTAGCACACCATTGTGGCCCTCAGACCCCAATTTGAAAAACCCCCTTTTAGACAACACTTTTACCCTAAAACAGAGATACAACTTAATGATCAAACTTTTTTTTACGACATGCAAAATCCAATTGCCTTAAAAATCTGATACACTTCCCCCAGCAAAAAATAAAAAACCTTTTTCTCAGAAATCTCCAAGTAAGATAATGTTACATACTTTGCCTACTAGCTTCCCCCTGCGGTTCATGCACAGGTATCTGCCACTTTCTGCTCCTTTGATCCGAACACGACTTCCGAAGGTGTCCGTCTCCACATAAAGTCTGGCTGTAATGCAACACAAATGTTAGCAACAAACAAAATACTGTAACCATTTATGAATTCCACAGACTATACTGCAAACATTATTTCACTTGTGTAATCAGACTGACTGAGTCATGTTACATCAGTTAATTTAGATGTTGCCTCGTGAAGCAGATTATTCAGCAGTAGTTTGTAAGATTTTAGGCTAGATTTTCATGATTTTAACGATGACTCCACACATAGCCCACTGTGTTTACGAAATCCTGCCTAGTCAAATCAGTCTCATTTCCCCTTGCTGTTTGAAGCAAATTAACACATCCTAATCAACACAAAAGGGAAACGATTAGGCAAAGACAAGTCGTTTGAACTATCAGCGAGCCCCTTTTCAGCTAGTAAACCAATCAGCCGCGAAAACAGCGCTATCTGCACCGAAACCTAACGTGAGTTAATTACTGTAAATGAATGACCGACTCACCGAAAGTGTTTCCGTCCTCGGCGGTGGCGCTCACTCTCTTGCCCTGGATCTGCACGTGTCGACCGCTGGTTCGGCTGTACAGCTGATAGACTCGAACCTGCCGCCGGCTCAGCTGGTCCGTCAGTGAGCCCTGTTCCCTCACATACTGCTTAAAATTAGGAGAAGGGTGATTCTTCTCCCCCTTTTCGATGCAAAGGGAAAATAAGATCACATATATTTCTCTCTCTGTTGCTGGAATGCAAAACCTTATGCGTTTTGTAAAAGCCAGCAAGAGCACTGATCTAACTCTATCTAGTCTGACTCGATTGAGTGCTGACTGACTAACATAAAATAGAAAATGAATTAGTTCTAATGGGAAGCAGTGGTTCTGAGCCCACTAGAGGGCCTCAGTAAACATAAAAGCAGCCGCGAAATTATTTTAAACAAGTTTTATTCATAAATAAGTAATCGGCGTTTATTACCATGCCATAACACATAAACTGACATTATATGCTATTTTAATGTATTTCATCAATAAATGTTGGTTTACATTTTTTTGAAACTGTATGAATTTAATACATTTCGAAGCTTTGGCATATAGCCTGCTAAAAAGTATAATGGAGTCAAAAAGGTACACAATTCACTACATTTATTGTCAAAGGCATGCACTTTAACTTGTTACAAAAACACACGAACAAAATAAAATAAATATTTACCTGTGCGTGACACCATACCACGAAGAAGTGAAAAGTACTACAAAGTAAAACAAAAATAAGTTAGTCAATATGATATAAAAATACATGTGGACCACAAAACGAGTCGTAAGGGTCAAATTGTTCATCTGAATAAATAAACTTTCCATTGATGAATGGTTTGTTTGAATATGACAATATTTGGCCAAGATACAGCTATTTGAAAATCTGGAATCTAATTCTCAAAAACAGTGAGAAAATCGCCTTTTAAGTTGTTCGAATAAAGTACTTAGCAATGCATATTACTAATCAAGAAATAACTTTTGATATATTTACGGCAGGAAATTTACAAACTATCTTAATGAAACATGATCTTTACTTAATATCCTAATGATTTTTGGCATAAAAGAAAAGAAAAATCATTTTGACCCGTGTATTTTGGCTATTGCTACTTAAGACTGATTTTGTGGTCCAGGATCACATATATTATGCAAATTATATTCTAGCGCTTAATATTATTACATAATAGCCTACCTATAAAAGCAGTTCAGCAAAGAATTGCTTCTAAAGCGTTCTTAAGTTGGTTGATTCATTAGTATTAAAGAAGGGTTTATTACGAAACCCAAATGCTCTTATACAGCACCAGACTGTAACATTTCTATCTGCAACCTTAATTCTTGAGATTAAACGCATATAAATATAGCAAAATATCAATATACTTACATGTACAAGCAGCGCTGATTTATTCCATACATTGTGGGAACGCAAAGTATAATGTATCCAGGGTTCTCCTGAATGATAATCCAGTTCGCTGTGATCTCCCGATTAAATGAGTTGAGTCAAATCCATACGCCAGTAAAGACTTCAGCAGCGCTAGATTTTTAGAAGCGCCTCAGATGCGCGTCTCCGCGGATAAATCCGATTAGGAAAAAAACGATCCACATGTAGTCCAAAAGGTTATGGAGTTCCATCATATGTACAACGCAGGTCGGTGTCTAAATCATAGTTTTGATGGTAATGCTGCAGTGGGTCCAGTGTGCTCTTGATGTTGTGTTGGCACTGTCACTTGTGGAGAGGCGCAGCGCGCTCTGCGCGTCTGGATCCCTCACTGCGCCAATGTGATAGACGTCAAGATCCCTCCCATGAGTGTTGCACCTTTCTCCCTCTTGAGAGACTCCTGAGCTTAGATGAACATGTGGAGGTGTTTCCAACTTGTACAATATTCAAATAAACTGCATCTTCAACCTACATATTTCTGGAGTAGGTTGTGAGGCCTTCTAATTTAGTCCCATGTGATGGATGATTAATCTTTCCAAATGAACTCTGATGTCTTCAGATCATCCTCTGTATTTAAAGCTTTGAGGTTCCTGCAAAAAGGGGTGTGCCGCTTGATGTTTGTTAGGGCCCATCTCGGTGTTGGTCTATCCTTGTGAAGGGGCCGCGGCTCACACCTTTTGCTAACCTGGCAGCTCTAATGAGAAAACAATGGTGGCTTTTAATCACAGGACTCCAGCAGGCTTTTGTTAGCTCATGCGGAATCAACATCAAGCACTAACGATATGACGTCAACAGGATGCTCGCTTTCCGACGCATAGTTAAGTTGCATCGCAGCAATTAGTGCTGTCTTGCAAGTGTGACCATACCAGAGTTGCCACTTGGTCCCTTTAAATGATTCATGTGAACTTTTCCACCCCTGGAAGAGTGAAACTCAAGGTTTATATACTGCCGATCAATGGTTTTACTTCAGAACCCTTTTATCAAGGTGTTGACCCAACACAACCAAGCCATAATCCATATTTAATGTAGTTTTGTTTATGATTTTTGAGAAACAGGACACAACCTGGTGACAAACAGTGAAAATACAAGTGTGCTTGGATGCACCAAAATCAAAACGTTTAGGCAAAAATATGCATTTTGTGAATTATTAATGTTTTTATTAGCATTTTCCCATTTGCTATCTGCCAGTTGCCAGTTGAGAACCACTGCTAAAAGGTTGTTACTTTAGTTATGGAAAGCTGCTACAGTATATACTACTATTTTATCACATGTGGGCCATTTTTATTCAGTTTATTAATGGTGTAATTTGTTAAATGAATTGAAATTCATTCTGATTCTTTGTTAACTGTCCATTTGAGCGGGCATGACGGTGACAGACGTGGACGTGACTCTTGGCGTTTATTGCAACGTGTTCTCCACCCATCAGTTTGTATTTTGCTAACGATAGACAGATAGTCGGGAGGTGAGAATAGTTATTGCCGATAAAGATGGGCGAGACAGGTGTGCGTTTGATGTCAGTGTAACCGGAGGACTAAATAATTACATTCTCATAGCTCAACTCTGCTTTTTGCTTTTCCACTGATATCTAGTATTATAATTTTTATTAAATTAAAATTATTTAATTACAATTTTATTAGAATTTAGTCAGTTTAAAGTTTAAAGTTGGTTCAATATTCTTCTTCTGTCTTTCTTTCTTTTTCTTTTTTTTCTTTTTTGCTTTTGATTGTTTTTGTAACTCATGGGCAAGCCCAGACACA
Organism: Garra rufa; assembly: GCF_049309525.1. NCBI lineage: Eukaryota > Metazoa > Chordata > Actinopteri > Cypriniformes > Cyprinidae > Garra > Garra rufa. The sequence continues at coordinate 2,254,919 of NC_133375.1, read as the reverse complement.
ACTATGTTTCTGCACTAATTTTGAAAAGGAAAGTAAGATGTATTAAACTGAGCTGCGAGTACTAGACAGATAATCTCATTGATAGCTGTAAAAAAGTGACTAAGTAATGTAATTTGTAGCTTTTTTAGGAAGTAATGCATTACTTTTATAAGTAACTTTCCCCAACACTGGCTCTGACATCAGTGTTTATGAAGAAATCATATTTTAACCCCTTAACTGTCACCCATACTTCACCATGTTACAAATAAATCCTAAACTAATCATGACAAACTATATAAAGGTTGGACACGTTTTACCATATTTTTGTGTTACAGATTATGTAGGAAAAGTAATTAAGGAGTTCTGACCTTTGTCACAAAAGACTTTCTTCATTGTCTTTTTCCCCACCACGCTTTAGAAATCATAAGAAATTATAGATCAGTTGAAGACTTAAAATCTCAAAATTCATCATTCGAAAGCCATTTTAAAATGGATAAAATGTACATCAAATCATATTACAAAATGTTTTCATTCATGAATTATAAAAAATTAAGTTTAGATCGTGCATTTTCACGTCTATGTTCGAAAATTAGAGTGACAGTTAAAGGGTTAAAACACACACATGCCAAGTACTTTGTATTCATGAATTCATGTTAGTTTTCAACATTTTTTGAACCACTTTCAAAAAACATGTTATTTGGTGTAACCATCTTTGATTGTATACATATTAGTCAATACTTTCCAAGTTTTAAAATGTATTTTTCAGGTAAAAGTATAGTTTTAAATTATCATAAATTATTAATTCATAAATATTATAAAGATTTTGGGTGTTACACCACATGACATGAACTAATCTTGACATCTTAAATGATAAGTCAGGATCAAATTAGTCTAAATCATTCATAAACAAACATTTAAGGTAGGGAAAACATTATGATTGACAGGCATTCCTGTGGATCCTTTTTACATTTCCAGGATTCTCAGAAGTGGAATTCATCTTAGACTGAAAAATGGTATTAATGAAGTAGAAACAATTTTCACTCAGAAGTACAAAGAAACAGCCAGTAACATATTGAATTGAAGATGTTATTTTATGAAGTGAATTTTACATAAAAAAGCAGTTTTTGTATAAAAACCCATTTAAAAAATATTTATTTATTAATTTATATATATTTAAAAAAATATCACTAACCCACTGAAAACTGCACAAATGTAGAGTAAAAACTTTAATAAACAGAAAAATATACAGTACAGACCAAAAGTTTGAACGCACCTTCTCATTCGTGTGTCCAAACTTTTGGTCTGTACTGTATATTTGCTATATTTACAATATTAAAGAGTTCGTTCACCCAAAAATGAAAATTCTGTCATTAATTACTCACCCTCATGTCGTTCCAAACCCATAAGACCAGCTTGCTTTAGAACACAAATTAAGATATTTTTGATTAAATCTGCATAGACAGCAAGGCAACTGACACATCCAAGACCCCGAAAGTTAGTAATGACATTGTTAAAATAGTCCTGACATCAGTGGTTTAACTATAATGTTATGAAGCTGTGACAATAGTTTTTGTGCGCAAAGAAAATAAGAATTTACATGTTTGAGTGAACTATCACTTTAACACTTATTTGGTGCAAATATGCTTTTTGTGAAATGTTATGGTTGCAGATTCCATGGGGACTTGCTTATGGGATATAATGTTTAGCAAAACGATTAATTGATATTAATGGCGATTAATCGCATTCAAAATAAAAGTTTATATTTACATGCTATGTGTGTGTGTACTGTGTATATTACAAGTATATATATTAAAAAAAAAACATTTGTATGTATATGTTTATACTTATATAAATTATATTATATAGAAATATAAATATTCTTTATATAAATCTAACATTTTTCTTTAATATATCCATGTATGTGTGTGTATTCATTTATACATAATCATTGTTGGGAAAAGTTACTTTTTTGCATTACAATATTGCGTTACTCCCTAAAAAAGTAACTAATTACATTATTTAGTTACTTTTTATGGAAAGTAATGCATTACATTACTTGAGTTACTTTTGTGATACTTTTTTTTAAATCTGGGCAGGGCTTGCTTGTTCAGTTTTTAGCAAATGTAAAAGCCCTTTCACACCAAAAAGTAAACTGAATAAGCCATTCGCTAAAGGAAAAGTAAATTCACATCTGTACAGTAGAACTGTAGGAAAAGAAAGTTCAACACTCTTCAGCAATGAGAAAACTGAAGCATAAATGTTAGTTAATCCAAAGTAAGTTTTGCTTATTAGTATGGGTAAATTGGGTAAACAAAGAGCAGCAGCAAAGACATTGGTCGATAAAATGGGATTAAATACATAAAGGAAACAAAAAGTAACTCAGCTATTTTCTTGATAATGAAAAAGTAATGCGTTACTTTACTACACTGTAAAAAGTTTTCACCAGATTTAACTTAAAAAGTTTATCTTAAAAAGTTCAGCAGCTGCCTAAAGTTTTTAAGTTAAATCATCTTAAAACTACAAGTCATTTTAATTTATTACAATAAAAATGAGTTGATATAACTTGTGAGTTTAAATGACTTAAGTTGATTTAACTTAAAGCAACTTAAAGTTTTTAAGTTGAAACTGGTGAAAACTTTTTACAGTGTAGTTACTTGAAAAAAGTAATCTGATTATGTAACTTGTACTACTTGTAATGCGTTACCCCCAACCCTGTACATAATACATAGTACATAATAGTCTGTAAACGTAAACCTTTATTTTGAATGCGATTAATCACGGTTAATCACGATTAATCGTTTCGCAGCCCTAATTTTAAGCAATGTCCTGCTAACTTGAAAATCTTCTTCTGATGCCCTCATAGAGAAACTATGAGAATTCCTCACCAATTAAGAGACAATGTCCAGTGGTGGGAAATCAAAGGAAGACAGATGTTTATTAAACTGTGATCTGACCCTCAGAACTGTTTGACATACTGTACATTCAAACAGTCACACCCTGATAGACACATCGAGACAAAGCAGCTTTTGCGAAAGCTTGAACTGAAGACCCACAGAGGCTCTTTATGTGTGTGTGAACGGCAAGCATCAGAGGGCTTAAGCAGTGGATCTTCTCACCAGACCGGAATTTCGTCGGCCCCAGCAGGATGCCAAGGGTGTCGGCCACGGTTTTTTAGGATCGGGCGGCTCAGAGCAAGAGGGATGTGATGTGTCCTAATGAAACACCACACGTCTAGCACCCCCCATGTCCCGCTCCCACTTTTTTCTCTCCCCCCTTCAGTTTACGAAGCGGCGGTGAGATCTGAGGCCCTGAAACCTGATCTTATTTATTCACGTCTCGAGCTTTGCTGGTGCTACCTTAGCGATGGAAATAAACCAACACAGAGTCTCGATCAGACACCTAGCAACAGCAGCCTAGGTAGCAGTTCCCCCAACCACAGCCCAGGCCCAGAATATACCCACGGGTATCCCGTTAAATAAAGACTGGGAGATGCTGTAAAAAAAAAACACAGATGACAAGTGGACATGGGATCTTGTTTGGGTTCAGAGCTTCAATGTCAAAGTGTTGACATGTGATGACAGCGCACAGACGTGTTGAGCCATTAATTTCTACCGCAGTCATGTCCCGAATGGCTCAGATCCAACATAAGCAGCTCTAAAATTAACTAGTTATAAAACATAACACATTAATCTATTTACTGAGTGATTGCTAATTGACAATGCATGTGTTGTGTATAAGAGCCACATGTTGTTTGGTCATCCTCGTATTCTTAGAGCATGTAGAGCAGTCACCTCTTTTAGTGGACATGATGATACATCTCAGAATGAGAATTTGGTCATTATTTATTTATATTTGTTTCATTCTAATGAAATTAGTCTTTCTGAAGGTTCGTTTTCATGAAAAAGAACAATAGAAGGCATCAAATTCCAAGTAACACAAGTTATGTAATTAGATTACTTTTTTTAAGTGACTACACTCAATGCCATAGAAGAACCTTTTTGTCTAAATGGTTCCATAAATAACCTTTAGAACCCTGTTTCACAAAAGGTTCTTTGTGCCAAATAAGGTTCTTTAGATTATAAAAAGGTAAGCAAGAAATGGCTCTTTAAAGAACCTTTGACTAAAGGGTTCTTTGTGGAACCAAAAATGGTTCTTCTATGGCATCGCTTGGCACCTTTATTTTTAAGAGTGTAGTAAAGTAACAGATTTCTTTTTAATTTGCTTTTTCAAATTTGTAACACCAGTTACTTTGTTTTCCCATTTATTGACTGATAGCTCTCATGTCCCCATGTTGAGAGAAATAGGGAATAGGGCATTGTGTGCGCAGTGTAAACATGATGCTTACTGTAGTCTTATAGTAATTGTGAAAATGCATTTACTTATCTTTCCATAATTAACCCCTATTTTGTTAACCAATGTATTTGCTGCTGACCTTCAATAAGCAAAAATTGTGCTTAATTTTTTTTTATTGCTGAAGAGTGTTGAACTTTCTTTGACGTGAATTTACTTTTTCTTCAGCCTGAGGCTTATTCATTTCACTTTTGTTGTGAAAGGGCTTTTACATTTGCCAAACATTTGCTCTGTTTTATTACAAACAAACAAGCAAGCCATTTCCAGATTTAAAAAGTAATGCACAAGTAAACATTACTTTCCATAAAAAGTAACTAAGTAACGTAATTTACATTTACATTTACATTTATTCATTTAGCAGACGCTTTTATCCAAAGCGACTTACAATTGGGGAATACAACAAGTGATTCATCCAAAGGAGGCAGATCGACATAGGAAGTGCTCAAAAATACCATATATCAGGCGTTGTTAGATGAGTACGGGCTAGAAAGGGAAGATCAGGAAAGAGAGGAGAATATTTTTTTTTTTTTTATTGAGTCAAATAGTGTCGAAAAAGATGGGTTTTCAGCAGTCGCTTGAAGACAGTTATGGAGTCTGCGTTCCGGATGGGGGTGGGAAGATCATTCCACCAGGCAGGAACGTTGAAGGAGAATGTTTTGGAAAGTGATTTCATGCCTCTCTGTGGTGGTACAATAAGGCGTCTTTCACTAGAGGATCTCAGACTTCTGGAGGGAGTGTAGATGCGTAGTAGTGAATGGAGGTAGGCAGGTGATGAGCCGGTGGCTGTCCTATAGGCCAGCATCAGTGTCTTGAATTTGATGCGAGCTGTAACCGGTAGCCAGTGCAGGGATATGAAGAGAGGTGTGACATGGGCCTTCTTGGGCTCATTGAAGACCAGCCGTGCTGCTGCATTCTGAATCATTTGTAGAGGTTTGATTGTACTTGCTGGAAGACCAGCTAAAAGAGCATTGCAGTAGTCCAGCCTGGAAATGACCAGGGCCTGGACGAGGAGTTGTGCAGCATGCTCTGTTAGGAAGGGCCTGATCTTTCTGATGTTGTGCAATGCAAACCTGCAGGATCGAGCAGTTTTAGCTATGTGGTCTTTAAAAGTCAATTGGTCATCAAAGATTACACCAAGATTTCTGGCTGAAGTCGATGGGGTAATTGTTGATGAACCTAACTGGATGGAGAAGTCATGTTGTAAAGTTGGAGTGGCGGGAAAGACAAGGAGCTCAGTCTTAGCTAGATTGAGCTGAAGATGGTGTTCCTTCATCCATGCAGAGATATCCGCCAGGCAGCCTGAGATTCGTGCAGCTACTGATGGATCATCTGGTTTGAAAGAAAGATAGAGCTGTGTGTCATCAGCATAGCAATGGTAGGAGAAGCCATGTGCCTGTATGATGGGGCCCAGAGATGTGGTATATATGGAGAAGAGGAGGGGTCCAAGAACTGATCCCTGAGGAACCCCAGTGACCAGTTGATGAGTTTTGGAAACCTCCCCTCCCCAGGCCACTCTGAAAGACCTACCAGAGAGATAGGATTTGAACCAGCGAAGTGAAGTCCCTGTGATGCCCAACGATGAGAGGGTGGACAGGAGGATCTGGTGATTCACCGTGTCAAATGCTGCAGATAGGTCAAGTAAGATGAGTACTGATGATTTGGAATCAGCTTTTGCAGTCCGCAAGGCTTCAGTGACAGACAGTAGCGCTGTCTCAGTTGAATGGCCACTCCTGAACCCTGACTGGTTAGCATCCAATAGATTGTTCTGTGAGAGAAATAAAGATAGCTGGTTGAAAACAGCTCGTTCCAATGTTTTTGCTATGAACGGAAGGAGAGAGACAGGTCTGTAGTTGTCTATGAGTGAAGTGTTAAGTGTAGGTTTTTTTAGCAGTGGGGTTACCCGGGCCTGCTTAAATGTAGTGGGGAAAGTGCCTGTGAGAAGAGATGTGTTGATGATGTGTGTGAGCGCTGGTAGGATTGTAGGGGAGATTGCTTGGATAAGGTGTGAGGGGATGGGGTCTAAAGGACATGTCGTCGGATGGCTGGAGGAGAAGTTTGGTTACTTCTGCCTCAGAATGGGGATGGAAGGAGAAGAGGGGAGTTTCAGCCGTGGGTGTGGTCAGTAATTAACAGGGTTTCCCTCAACTAAAGGTTTTTCCAGTGGACTAGTAGTCATTCATTTCAAGCAGTAGTTGACTATTAGTTGCACGTTTATTAACAAACCATATAAATCATAGTAATGAGCCTTTTATTGCCTACATAGCCTAATAAGCACTCAAAGCATGCAAAAAAAAACTTGCCACAGCGAACCAGCAGATATAATAATTATGAATGTGTAAGGGAAAAACAGCAAGGAGACTGCATTAACGTTTTAACAATTTATTGATAAACTAGTGCTTTCTTTGTTTTTGGCTTAAGAGATGAAGTTGGCGATACTGACTCGTCATCGCAGTAGTAGTGCATGCGTATGCATGTTTCATATGGATTACATTATCTGAGAATATTTGTTTTCTATTTGAATTCATTCAAGTAGACATTTCACTCTCTATAGATATATTTCTCATGTCTGTAAGGCAAGTATACACAGAGTTATAGAGTTTTGCATTCTGTTTGCTTTCATTATTTTACAAAAGTGCAATGTTTTGTTGTTATTCTGAGTGCACACAAATAAACATAGAGTCTTTACAAATTCGGAAGATGTATTACTTTTATCTGTATGACTGAAAATTATTATTTTGAGAGATACATGCATCTGTCATGCAGTGATGCGCTACTGTTCAGCTTTCACACTCTGCACAAACACTTAAATAATGCACATTTTTCTAGGTTAACATTAGATTGAGCGGCCATGTAAAGTTGCATTCATCATTCAGATGAAAAACCATATTTGAGGTTGATGAATGATGAGCATTTGGATGTCCTGCCCGACGTACTGTATTACCACATAGACCAGCCGTTAATGATCTGTCCGTCACAGGTTTTTTTTTCTGCGACTAATAGAATTTTGGTCAACCAAGCCTCTTCTTGTCGACTAATGGTTAGTCGACTATTAGGAGGCAGCCCTAGAACAAATATGATAAAAATTACGTTTAAAACACACATACAAAGTACTTTGTATTCATGAATTCATTCGTTTTCAAAAAAATGTTAAACCATTTTTGGAACCATATTTGATTGTATACATTTTAATCAATGCTTTCCAAGTATAGTTTTCAAATGATCCTGAATTATTAATTCATAAATATCAATAATATTTTAGGAGTTACACCACATGACATGAACTAACCTTGACTTGTCATAAAATGGTCAAATTATCTAATAATTTAAAGGGATAGTTCACACAAAAATGAAAATCTGTCATTAATTACTTACCTACATGTCGTTCCAAACCCATAGGACCTTCATTTACCTTCAGAAGACAAATTAGGATATTTTTGATGAAATCTAAGAGCTTTCTGACGCTGCATGGACAGCAACACAACTACCACGTTTAAGACCTAAAAGGTAGTAAAGACATTGTTAAAATAGTCCATGTGGCATCAGTGATTCAACTGTAATTTTATGAAGCTACGATAAAATACTTTTTGTGTGCAAGGAAAAAAAACTTTATTCAACAATTTCTTCTCTTTTGTGTCAGTCTTCTACACACATTCACAAGAGTTTCCATCTCTCTCTCATAGTGCATCTGTTTATTCTGGTGCAAATAAGCAAGACTGGGCAATTTTTTTTTAAGTCATCCTCTGTCGAGATCTTCAGAATTGTTTTCGAAGACTGTTTTATGTATAGCGTGCATCTTCTTCTGCTTGTAAACAAGGTGCAGCGCATCTGGGCTGCCACAACACACGCATGCGTCAAGATACTCTCATGAACTCATGTCGAAGATGGACACAGAAGAGAAGAAATTTTTCGTTACTTTTGTTCTCTTTGTGCACAAAAAGTATTCTTGTAGCTTCATAACATTATGGTTGAACCAATGTTTTAACAATGTCCTCACTACCTTTTTGGGCCTTGAACATTTATGTTGCATTGCTGTCTATGCAAGGTCAGAAAGATCTGGGATTTCATCATCAATATCTTAATTTGTGTTCTGAAGATGAATGAAGGTCTTACAGGTTTGGGACGACATGAGGGTGAGTAATTAATGACAGAACCTTTAATGAGACATCTATGTATATCTGTGGACTTATTGACCTTGACACATTTATGAGGGTCTGCAATGCTCTATAATACAATTTTCTGCCTTTTTCTGCATGTCGGTTGCACCACATGACATTTCTGGTTGCACCGCATGACTTTGATTTGGCCTTTCTTTTAAATATGAATAAGCAGTGAAGCAGTTTTGTTAAATATTTTTTCTACCTGGACCCTTTACCTCACTTGCTCTCGGTTTTGTCTTTATCAACATTAGCCTTTAGCTGTGTGTTAGTATACTCCGAGCTGCAAGTGAAAGGTCGATTGGTGGTCTCCCTAACAGCTTAAACCACATCGTAAAAAAACTGGACCATAAAGAACAACTGGCTACTCATTTCTGACCCCACAAAAATAGAGACAAAGCTTCAGAAAGTGGGTGGTCCGCTCTCTATGAAAAAAGAAATTCATGTTGTGAGGGTAAGATTGAGTTTTTATCTTCATAACACCTCTTATGTGCTTTGATAAGAACACATTAGCATGGGATCGGAAAACTACTCCTCACCTGAGATGTCTGAGACACACAACCATGAAACCAAACAACACGAAACTAAAACAACCTTCAGACAAGCCCAAAACCTACATTTCCCTCCTAATGAAGTGTTTAGGGTGGATTAATGGCTAATTATTACACTGTCCGCTGACCCTTCGTTTTACCCCAGCCATTTGCAAGCTGACCATTTGAGCTTGCCAAATTTGACACAGCTGACACAGGCAATAAATTTGAACTAGTTCCACCTCCCCCTTGATCTGTAATGAGGCCTATAGCCCCTCACCCTCACAACAAACACACTACCTGAAATTAGTCTTAAATTCACAGGGTTCAGATGTACTTAGAGTCCTAAAAGCTCATCACAATTCCTGACTGTTGGAATGAATTGGGAAATTGGAAATTGTGAAATGGAATCAAACAGCAGTCACATTTTCTCAGGGTGATGGTCATGTGACACGAATGAAGCTTAAGACGGCTATCAGAGGGTCACATGACCATTAGGACTTCCAAAGTGGGGGCACTTATTTTTGAAATATTTGATTATCAAATAGCTAATTACAGAAAAATGTACCATAAATATGTTATTACTTGAAGATTTCATTAAATACAATCATAGTAATACATTCTTCCTGAATGTTTAGTTATTCTATATGCAATTTTTTAATGACAGAAGCAGCCTAAATTATATTATATTATATGCAAACCCCGGACCACAAAACCGGGTATATTTGTAGCAATAGCCAAAACTACATTGTATTGGTCAAAATGACCTATTTTTATGTTATGCCAAAAATCGTTAGGGTATTAAGTAAAGATCATGTTCCATGAAGATATTTTGTACATTTCCTACCATAAATATATCCAAATTAATTTTTGATTAGTAATATGCATTGCTAAGAACTTCATTTGGACAACTTTAAAGGCGATTTTCTCAATATTTAGATTTTTTTTGCACCTTCAGATTTCAGATTTTCAAATAGTTGTATAGCGGCCAAATATTGTCCAATCATAACAATCCATACATCAATAGTGAACTTTTTTATTCATGAATTAATATCATGTATAAATCACAATTTAAAAAAAACAAAAAAAACCTCATGACTGGTTTTGTGGTCCAGAGTCACATATTATATTATATGATTTTTTATTAATTAATTAATAAATAATACAGTATTATTAATAATAAATAATAAATACATATTAAAATACAACAATAGAATGATATATTTTGGCATTATAAACCATCCAACGTTTCTTTTATGAAAAACAGAAGCTCTGACATCCTACCTAATATATTCTTTTATAATATTTTATTTATTTTATTTTTTTAAATATATTATTATGATGTTTTCTTGAGAGTGTGTCGAGTGAACTTAAAAATGAAAATTATTATTTATTTAAATTATTTAATTGTTTATTTAAATTTCTAAATTAAATGAAAAATATTCAGATGTTTTTGAGTGTGTATACTTGAATTTAAAAATTAAAATTATTAGTTCAAATTATTATTTATTTGTTTATTTAAATTTTCAATATAAATCAAAATATTCAGATTTTTTGGGGTGTGTAGTGTGTATACTTGAATTTAAAAATTAAAATGATTATTTTTTCAAATTTTTATTTATTTAGTTGTTTATTTAAATTTTAAATTAAAATACAAAATATTATGTACATTTTTGTATGTAAATTTAAATTAAAATTTAATTAATTTTCTTGAGCGTGTGTATAGTGGGTATATATGAATTTAAAAAATGTATTATTTGTTTAAATGATTATTTATTTGTATTTATTATTTAAAAACAAAAGGAGCAAACTTTTTTCAAAAACCTTCTTTTGATCCATTGGGTGAGGTGTTTTCTCTTTAAGATCGATTAGACACTGTGATGACAGCGTGATGTATGTATGTAAAAATATACTTGTATCCCTCAGCATTCGTAAGTTATAATTTTACATGCCAGCTTCAAAGCAACTCCCTCAGTTAAATCTTAATTTGTCAACATTAGTACTTCAGTGAATTATGATATGCTTGAGTCTCTGAGAAATACGAGAGAGAAATCTCCAAATATGTAAAGGCCCTGCTCTGAATGTCCGCTCAAATGTGGAAAGTTGAGTTTGTGTTCCTCAATTAACACCCAATAGCTGCAGACAGCCGCTGACTGCTTCATTTGCCACCCGTCCCGCCGACATCTCAGAGCCCAAATCCAGTCATGTTACTCAGTCTGCAGTCATTCTCGCACGGGCAGTTAAAATAGCCGCCTGCTGGACAGTGAGGAGGGGGTTGACAGGCACTGCCTGGCCTGCTTTGTGCAAGAGCACTCAAACATCTGTGTTATTTTTAAGAGGCAAAATGTCAGCGTGCGGTGAACAGGCGGAAAGAAGGACCATGTGTGGCAGAATCCGGGGCTCCGCTCAGAGCCTTATCAGTTGATTGGACTGACCACTGGGGAACTTAACAAGGCAGAGAGACAAAGCTGAGATGGTGTGTGCTTTTGCCAAAATATGCTTCCAAATAATGGTCATTTTAAACACATAGTGATGATGGAAAGATACTATTTATTTATTTTTATTTTTATTTTTTTTTGCAAATTGTACTCTTTGTGTACTTTGGTTTAGTTTGTGGTTTTCTAAACAAATAAAATATTTAAACAAAATGTAAAATATTAATACTTTTATTTAGCAAAATAATTGTCACGTTGTAGTAAGGAGATCTGGGTCCAAAATGCAAGGAGTATATTTAATAACAATAAACACAAATAAACAGAACAGAACAAAACAAAACCAAAAGGCCAACACGGCACACACGACTGGATCTGGGCAGGAGCAGGATTAACATAAAACTTGAAACAGAGACAGGAACAAACCATACGGTAGACAGTACAGGAGACAATGCAGCCAGGATGAGTAGTGGGAAATGAGTGTTCTTATAGACCAAACAATTGTGGACAGATGTGAGTGTAATCAGTGCTAATGACTAGACATGAGTGTACAATTAGGGATGTGGAGTGCAGGGAAGGGAAAACAGCGACCTCAGGAGGCTGAGGGGAGACCCACAGCCCAGATCATGACATTACCCCCCTTCTAGGGAACGGCTTCCAGACGTTTCCAACGAAAAACAAAAAAAAAACAAAAACAAACCATCTGGAGGGAGGAGGAACGGTGGAAGGTGAATCAGGGGGAGGGATGGCGGGCCAGGCCCGTGCAGCGGAGGAACGTGAGTTGGCTTCGCCGCCAGAGGAACGTGAGCTGGCCTCGCCGCCAGAGGAACGTGAGCGGACGCCGCCGCCAGAGGAACGTGAGCTGACGCCGCCGCCAGAGGAACAGAGAGAGCGGTCAATGCTGCGTCAGGAGCAGAGAGAGCGGTCACCGCCGCGTCCGGAACAGAGAGAGCGGTCCCCGCCGCGTCCGGATCATAGAGAGCGGTCACTGCCGCATCAGGAGCAGAGAGAGCGGTCACCGCCGCGTCCGGAACAGAGAGCACGGTCACCGCCGCGTCCGGAACAGAGAGCGCGGTCACCGCCGCGTCCGGAACAGAGAGCGCGGTCACCGCCGCGTCCGGAACAGAGAGAGCGGTCACCGCCGCGTCCGGAGCAGAGAGAGCGGTCACCGCCGCGTCTGGAGCAGAGAGAGCGGTCACCGCCGCGTCCGGAGCAGAGAGAGCGGTCACCGCCGCGTCCGGAGCAGAGAGAGCGGTCACCGCCGCGTCCGGAACAGAGAGCGCGGTCACCGCCGCGTCCGGAACAGAGAGCGCGGTCACCGCCGCGTCCGGAACAGAGAGCGCGGTCACCGCCGCGTCCGGAACAGAGAGCGCGGCCACCGCCGCGTCCGGAACAGAGAGCGCGGTCACCGCCGCGTCCGGAACAGAGAGCGCGGTCACCGCCGCGTCAGGAACAGAGAGCGCGGCCACCGCCGCGTGCGGAACAGAGAGCGCGGTCACCGCCGCGTCCGGAGCAGAGAGAGCGGTCACCGCCGCGTCTGGAGCAGAGAGAGCGGTCACCGCCGCGTCCGGAACAGAGAGCGCGGTCACCGCCGCGTCCGGAACAGAGAGCGCGGTCACCGCCGCGTCCGGAACAGAGAGCGCGGCCACCGCCGCGTGCGGAACAGAGAGCGCGGTCACCGCCGCGTCCGGAGCAGAGAGAGCGGTCACCGCCGCGTCTGGAGCAGAGAGAGCGGTCACCGCCGCGTCCGGAACAGAGAGAGCGGTCACCGCCGCGTCCGGAACAGAGGGAGTGGTCACTTCCGCCTTCCCACGGAAGAGCCACTCCACCCCCACTGCAAAGCGGGAACGCCGTCGCGCCGACTCGGCCCTACAGGCCTCCATCTCGGCCAGTTGAAGGTGAATGACCTCCTCGAACCGAGCGGTCGCCGCCTCAAACGCCGCCGCCTCCTCAGAAGAAAAAAAAATATTCCTCCCCGCTGGACCCATCGTTGCTGGCTGCATTCTGTCACGTTGTAGTAAGGAGATCTGGGTCCAAAATGCAAGGAGTATATTTAATAACAATAAACACAAATAAACAGAACAGAACAAAACAAAACCAAAAGGCCAACACGGCACACACGACTGGATCTGGGCAGGAGCAGGATTAACATAAAACTTGAAACAGAGACAGGAACAAACCATACGGTAGACAGTACAGGAGACAATGCAGCCAGGATGAGTAGTGGGAAATGAGTGTTCTTATAGACCAAACAATTGTGGACAGATGTGAGTGTAATCAGTGCTAATGACTAGACATGAGTGTACAATTAGGGATGTGGAGTGCAGGGAAGGGAAAACAGCGACCTCAGGAGGCTGAGGGGAGACCCACAGCCCAGATCATGACAATAATTTAGCAAAGTGACAGTAAAGACTATATTTTGTTGCAAAAAAAATCTCTTTGAGTTAGGACTTTCTTTTTAACTTTGTCTTACCAACTTGCCAACTGTGTGTATGTGTGTGTGAAAAAAATTGTATGTTTAAATTATTCATTTGTTTATTTGAATTTTGAATGGAAATAAAAAATATCTTGATTTTTTTTGAGTGTGTATAAATTAATTTAAAAATTAAAATTATTATTTGTTGAAATTTTTAATTTATTCATTAAGTTTTGAATATAAATCAAAATATTCTGATATTTTCTTCTTTTTAGAATATGTGTGTGTGTGTGTGTAGGCCTACATATAAATTTAAAAATTAAAATTATTATTTAATTTATTATTTATTTAATAGTTTATTTAAAATTTTAATTCAAATACAAAATATTCTGATATTTTCTTGAGTGTGTAGTGTGTATATATGAAATTAAAAATTTAAATTATTATTTGTTCAAATTATTATTTATTTAATTGTTTATTTAAATTTTAAATTCAAATAAAAAAGTCTGATGTTTTTAAGAGTGTGTAGTGTGTATACTTGAATTAAAAATTATTATTTGTTCAAATCATTATTTATGTAATTGTTTATTTAAATTTTCAATATAAATCAAAATATTCTGATATTTTCTTGAGTGTGTAGACTGTGTGTGTGTACATATGAACTTTAATTAAAGTTTATTTAAAATTATTATTTGTTCAAATTATTATTTATTTGTTTTTTTAGATTTTAAATTAAAATACAAAATATTCTGATATTTTGTTGAGCGTGTGTAGTGTGTGTGTGTGTGTGTGTGTGTGTGTGTGTGTGTGTGAATAAAAAAAATACAGTTATTATTTGTTTAAATTATATATTTTTTTATTTAAAATTTAAATTTAAATAAAAAATATTCTGGTTTTCTTTCTGTCACACATTGTTGATTTGAAAAAACTTACCATGTAATAAAAAAATTATGTAATATATAATACATTTTGTAATATATAAAAGAAAAAAAATACACTGACCTTGTTACAAAATGGCTTCCTGTATGTTGGTTATACCAAACTGAACAATTTTAAAACAAAGTTGTTTCACATCTCTAAAAACAATAATAAAATATAGTCATTACTGTTAAAAGAAGACCTGAAATCAAATCAGCACATTTTTGATTAGCTAATATATTGGCCAGTCTGTAACTTGGTTCTGTGTACAGACTGACATGACCTCCATGTCTCAGTGGAGACACATACATCCATGATATCAGCAGTCTAGTCTGCGGCTGCAGGGTCTCGTCAGCGGTCATATTGAGGACTAATGTTGTCATCAGCAAACACGAACACTTCATCACATTCATATCACACATACACAGACACTCACAAACACACAGCAGGCTCCATTAACAGTTCTATTGAGTTCTACAGAGCCACTTAAAGTTCCTTTAGTGTGCTTTTGAAGAGCACTGCTACATTCACTCCAGCGGAGTTCATTTCTTTCTTCAGCAAGCATCAAGGGGACCAATAGCTGTGCCTTTCATCTGGTAAAATTAGCCTGTGAAACATCTCATCGTATTGCTCACACATTAACACATTAGCAACTCAGAAAACACTTTGACTCGCCCCAGCAGGGGAACATACCACATATAAAGCCCAAAATTCATACACAACGCAAGACTTGAGACCTACATTGACATCATGGCTGACAACCAGTAATGATTTTCAAGGATTTTCTGCAGGCTTTATGACTCCTCAAATCATTTCTAAAGCATAAACATACAGTCTTTCACCTGGTGGATGATAAAAAAAGCACAAAAAGTCCACAGCACAAATTAAGCCCAGAGACCAGAATCGTACAGCGACGTGGGCCCCTTTTAAGTGGGCCAGTGAGCAACAACTTGGAAGCTACCTAGCAATGATGAAGCAACAACCCAGAATATCCCAGCAACCACATTTACAACCAACACACCTTAACAACCATATTGAAACAGTCTCATTACCATTGGCGACACCTTGGCAACTGATACCTACTTGTTAAAAACACCCACAACACCCTAGCAACTGCATAGCAACACCTTGGCAATCACCCACAACACCCTAGCAACTACACTGTAACACCCTGGTAACCACCCTGAACACTTTCGTGATAGACAAATATAAAAAAAAAACACATTTGAATACCTTAGAAACAACCATTTACTATACCCTAGCAACCACATAGCAACACAGTAAAAATTACTTTAAACACTTTGGCAACAACATTAATAACCGTAACAATAACCATACTGCACACCTTGAAAAACTGACAGCCACATGTAAAAACACATTCTGAATGGCCTAGCAACTGCATAGCAATGCATTTGTAACCACACACAAGACCCTAGAAACTGCATAGCAACACACTTGAAATGGCTTTAAACGGCATGCTGACAACATTAAAATACCCTAGTAACCATCATGAACACTGTTGATTCTAATAGTCACACATTTAAAAACACCAAAGTATACCTTAGAGACAACCACCCACTATACCCTAGCAACCACACAGCAGTACGATAAAAATGATTCCAAACACTTTAGCAACAACATTGATAATCCCAAACACCTTAAAAAACTGACAGCCACATGTTAAAAAAAACCATTCTGAATAGCCTAGCAACTGCATAGCAACGCATTTGTAACCGCACAGAACACCCTAGCAACTGCATAGCAACACACTAGAATTTGCTTTATACACCATGCTAACCACATTAAAATACCCTAGTAACAATCTTGAACACGGTTGATTCTAATAGTCACACATTTAAAAACACCAAAGAATACCGAGAGACAACCACCCACTATACCCTAGCAACCACATAGCAGCACGATAAAAATTATTCCAAACACTTCTGAATGGCCTAGCAACTGCATAACAATGCATTTGTAACCACACACAATACCCCTAGCAACCAAATAGCAACACAGCAAAAATGGCTTAAAACACTTTAGCAACCACATTGCAATGTCCTATAACCACCCTGAACACCTTTATTTTAATAGTTATACATAAAAAATTAAAAAAAACAAATACCTTGGCGACTCCTTAGAAATGCCTTAGCATCAACCCACAAGACATTGGTAACTGCACAGCAACACACTATAAATAACTTAGAACACCTAGGCAACCACACTGAAATGCCATAGTAACCATCCTGAACACTTTATTTAAAGCTACACATAAAAAACTGGAAAATTGAACACCTTAAAAAACTGACAGCCATGTGTAACAAAACATACTCTGAATGGCCTAGCAACTGCATAGCAACGCCTCTGTAACCACACACAACTCCCTAGCAACCACATCACAACACACCTAAAATGGTTTTTAAACACCATAGTTACAACACTAAAATACCCTAGTAGCCATCCTGAACACTTTTCATTCTAATAGGCACACATTAAAAAAACACCATAAAATACCTTAGCAACTGCTTAGAAACACATTGGAATCACCCACAACAACATAATAACCGTATAGCAACACAGCATCTCAACGTCTCCCACAGCATCTCATCAATCACCCACAAGACCTTGGCAACTGCATAGCAACATTCTAAAATCAGTTAAAACACCTTAGCAACCAGTTGCCCTAGTAACCATACTGAACATACTCATAGCTACATAGTAAAAATACACTCATAAAATCTTTGCAACTGCATAGTAACACCTTGGCAACCACCCAAAACACACTAGTATCTGAATAGCAACACACTAAAATCACTTAGCAATCACATTAAAATGCCCTAGTAATCATTCTGAACATACTAATAGCTACATATTAAAACACCCAAAACACCTTAGCAACTGCATAGCAACACCTTGGCAACCACTCACAACACCTTAGCAACTGCATAGCAACACACTAAAATCACTTAGCAACAACAGTGAAATGCCCTAGTGACCATCCTGAACATACTGATAGCTACACATAAAAAGACACAGAAAACCTTAGCAACTGCATAGCAACACCATGGCAACCACCACAACACCCTCACAACCACATCGCAACACACTAAAATCACTTATCAACCACACTGAAATGCCCTAGTAACCTTAGTAACATTTTAAAACACACACAAAGAAAACCTTAGCAACTTCATAGCAATGCTTTGGCAACCACCCACAACACCCTAGCAACCACATAGCAACCACACTGAAATGCCCTAGCAACCATCCTGAACATACTGATAGCTACATGTTAAAAACAAACACAGAAAACTATAGCAACTGCATATCAATGCCTTGACAACCACAAAACACCATAGCAACCACATAGTAACACACTACAATCATTTATCAACCCCACTGAAATGCCCTAGCAACCATCCTGGACACGCTGATAGCTACATATTTAAAACAAATGCAAAAAACAACATTAGCAACTGCATACTAACTCCTTGGCAATCACCCACAACACCTTAGCAAAAAGCACACACACACACACACACACACACACACACACACACACACACACACACACACATGTTGGGTTTACATGTTTTATGGGGACATTCCATAGGCGTAATGGTTTTTATACTGTACAAATCGTATTTTCTATCGCCCTACACCTACCCTACACCTAAACCTAGCCCTCACAGGAGATTGTGCACACTTTTACTTCCTCAAAAAAACTCATTGTGCATGATTTATAAGCCTGTTTCCTCATGGGGACCTGAGAAATGTCCCCACAAGGTCAAAATCTACTGGTATTCCTATCCTTGTGGGGACATTTGGTCCCCACAACGTGATGAATACCAGGTACACACATACACACACACACACACACACACACACACACAAAAAAAAAAATCTTACCAACCATCACTTACCAACCACATTTAAATGCCCTAGTAAGCATCCTGGACATAGGGTTGTGGTTAAAAGGGATACAGCTCAGACCGGAAACTAACAATGAAATACATTTTTCTATCTATTAGATTGTATTTTATTAACGTCTACACCTACCCCAACCCTAAACTTAGCCCTTACTAAAATTACAAAAACAGTGTTATTGTTGTACAGTGTGATAAAAATAATGTTAGATTGATTTGTGCATGCCCAGTACCCAGAGCTGTATCCCTTCTAGCCTAAACCTGGACATAGTGATAGCTACATGCTAAAAACACACAAAGAAAACCTTAGCAACTGCGTAGCAACACCCTAGCAACCACATAGCAACACACTAAAATCACTTAGCAACCACATTAAAGAGCCCCAGTAACCACCCTGAACATACTGATAGCTACACATTAAAACACACACAGAAAACATTAGCAACTGCATAGCAACACCTTGGCAACCACCCACAACACCCTACTAGAATCTATAGGAGAATTAGAATGGTTGACTTTGTGAAGCATGTCTCTGAGGCGCACGTGTGTATGTGTGTTTAGTGTGTGTGTGTGTGTGTGTGTGTGTGTGTGTCTGTATGGGGGGCAGCTGTCTAGCCTTTGACTCCGCCCCTCCCCTTGCCCTCTCTCTCCAGTCTGTGTGTCTGATCTCTCTGTAGTTCACACCTGATCCCAAACCACTGCACTTCACACAGGAATTTTCCATTTTCTATTTTCTCCAGCAGCTAGTCCGGCCCCTCCTTCCACCCCCAGCGGCCCCTACAACTGCCACATACACACCATATACGCCAGTCACAGTCTGTACACTAGTGTACACACTAGATCACCACAACACACCACTGTATACTCACACCTTTTTCTGAAAGAGCAACAAGCTTTGATGCTGAAGTGTTGTTGCCCTAAATTTGGGAGGTTCTTTCGGGTAAGAGGAGTTTTTACAAGACATGAATGTCATTTTCATGTCTGCAGTTGAAGAAATAGACCTGTTCTAGATGCATTTAAAATAAAAACTCGCTAAACTACACACACCTCAAAGTCAATGTCTGAGTGTATCAGGGCTGCATTTGACTTGATATTGGTCACTACATAATTTCTGTACTTTCTGTTCTTTCAAAGTTTTCATGACTTTACTATTGTTCTAAAATGATCAAAATACTACTAATAATGAAGTAAGTGTCTATTTTATTTTACTATTTGCTGATTATTCCGGTCATTTTTGACAGTGAAGAATCTTGTCCGTAGGCGGTCATTTAGCGTGGGAATTGTGTGGTTTTATTCGGGTCAGCCAGCATGCCCTCTTACCTGTCCCTGACCCCTGAACTCCCTGTCAATCTCTCTTCACCTTCCTTTTCTCTCATTCCTTCTTCCTTCTCAATGATCTCCTCACCTCCACAATCTAAAGCCGCATCTCTCACTGCAGTGACCTCTCAATCACACCTGCTCTGAAGTAAAATGCAGAAAGACCTTTCAAATGTTTGACTGTTTTGTGTGTGTTTGTGTCAAGTTTCCCTACTCAACTCAAGTGCAGTGCATTGTGGGATACAGTATTGCACACATATGGCAGAATTTGTAATAGATTATTACCATATTAGTCTTACTATTTAATTAATTTAAAGTAGGCACCTAAACTCAGAAGATGCCTGCAAAACACCTTTGAAATTGCTATTAAATGGTCTAATTTTGATTAAAAACTGCATGGATTTGTCAGTAAATGTCAGTAAATCTAGCTGACATTGCTTCAGGGCCACATTTCTGAAATTTGTTTAGAAGGTGATTATTTTCCCAACTGAAATAGTTGAAATAGTATAGAAGCTTGTTTCCGCTACTGAATAAAACATTTTAAAAATCTCACAATTCTGACCTCTTTTCTCACAATTATAACTTTTTTCTCAAAATTGTGAGATATAAAGTCACAACTGAGTGTTATAAAGTCAGAATTGCGAGATAAAAACTTGCAATTCTGAGAAAAAAGTCACAATTGTGAGTTAATATTTCACAATTCTGATTTCATCTCTAAGACTTGTGACCTTACTTCTCAGAATTGTGTGATAGAAACTTCAGAATTGCAACTGTGAGATATATTTCTTGTAAATGCGAGTTTATATCTTGCAATTCTGACCTTTTTCTCACAAATGCGAGTTTATATCTTGCAATTCTGACTTTTTTTCTCAAAACTGTGATATAATCTTGCAATTGTGTAATATAAATTCGCAATTGCAAGTTATGAAGTCAGAATTGTGAGAAACAATTCAGACTTTGTTTTAGAATTGCATGACAAACACAATTGTGAGTTTTAAAGTCAGAATTAAAAGATACAATCTCGCAATTCTGACTTGTTTTACTTGCTATTCTGAATTTTTTTCTCAAAATTGGGAGATATAAAGTCACAACTGAGTGTTATGAAGTCAGAATTGCGAGATATAAACGTGCAATTCTGAGAAAAAAGTCACAATTGTGAGTTAATTTTTCACAATTCTGATTTCATCTCTAAGACTTGTGATCTTATTTCTCAGAATTACATGATAGAAACTCACAATTGCGAATTATAAAGTCAGAAATGCATGATATAAATTCGCAATTGCGAGTTATAATGTCAGAAATGCAAGCATCAGAACTGCGAATTATATTTCTTGCAAATGCGAGTTTATATCTTGCAATTCTGACCTTTTTCTCACAAATGCGAGTTTATATCTTGCAATTCTGAGAAACAAGTCAGACTTTGTTTTAGAATTGCATGACAAGCACAATTGCGATTTTTTAAAGTCCGAATTAAGAGATACAATCTCGCAATTCTAACTTGTTTTACTTGCTATTCTGACTTTTTCTCAAAATTGTGATATAAACTCGCAATTGCAAGTTATAAAGTTAGAATTGCAAGATACAAACTCACAAATGCGAAAAATATTCAGAACTGCAAGATAAAATTTCGCAATTCTGACTTTATAACTCACAATTCTAACTTTTGCATGATATAAACAATTTCGAGTAAAGTCAGAATTGAGAGATATAATCTCGCAAATGCGGGTTAATATCACACAGTTCTGACTTGTTTTTCTTGCTATTCTGACTTTTTCTCAAAATTGTGAAATAAACTCAGAATTATACAGTTAGAATTGCAAGAGTCAGAATCACAAGAGTCAGAATTGTGAGATGTAAACTCAAAAATGTGGAAAAATAATCAGAATTACAAGATAAAATTTCACAATTCTTTTTCTCGCAAATATGAGTTTACCGTATATCTAACAATTCTGACTTTTTTTCTTGCAAATCTGATTCAAAACTGTGATATAAATTCACAATTATGACTTATAAAGTCAGAATTGTGGGATATAAACTCACAATTCTGACTTTTTTACAATTGCATGATATAAACTCACAATTGCGAGTTATGAAGTCAGAATTGAGATATAAACTCACAAATGCAGAGTCAGAATTGCAAGATAAAATCTCACAATTCTGACTATATAACACTCAAATGCGAGTTTATATCTCACAGTTCTAACTTTTTTTTCACAATTGTTAATTTTTTCCCTCAAAATTGTGAGATATAAACTTGCTATTGCATGTTATAAACTCACAATTATGAGATTTAAACTTGCAATTCTGAGGAAAAAAGTCACAATTGTGAATTAATTTTGTCTCATAATTTTGACTTTATAACTTGTAATTGCAAGACTAAAAGTTAGAATCATGAGAAAAAAAACATTGCATTTAAATGTTTAATCCAGTGACAGAAATGGCAAATAATTAGTGTGGTAAAAGTTAGACAAAGTTCTTGATATCCTTGCCCCAAGGCATGCTTCATCCCAGCAGAAAAGAAAGGAGACACTTTCTCAGAGTTTAAATCTGAGCTTAGCATTAGCATTAACCACATTGTTAGTACACAGAGCTAAAGGTAAACCTGATGCTGAGGATGTGCTGGTGTGGTGGGAAAATATGTAGCTGTTGAATACTGAGCAGGGATGTACAGCCCTTGTGAAAAATAAATGCGCTTAACTGTACTGCACTTAGAGTGTACTTTAAACCTTAAAAGCATATTTTAAAATATTACATAAAAGGCCACTTAAGTGTACTTACTTTACAGTGTTCACCCGTTTCAACTTAAAAACTTAAGTTTAGCAGCTGCCTTAAAATTTTAAGTTAAATCAACTTCAGTCATTTCAACTCACAAGTTAAATCAACTCAATTTTGTTGTAATGAGTTAAAATGACTTTTAAGCTGATTTAACTTAAAAATTCAAGGCAGCTGCTGGACTTAGGTTTTTAAGTTGAATCTGGTGAAAACTTCTTACAGTGTAGGGACAGTTGACCCAAAAATGAGAATTCTGTCACTCACTCTCAAGTTGTTCCAAACATGTATGAATTTCTTTCGTCTTTTGAACACAAAAGAACATATTTTGAAGAATGTTAGAAACCAAGCAGCTGGCGGTAGCCATTGACTTCCATAGTATTTTCTTCCCATACTATAGAAGTCAACGACTACCGCAAGTTTGCTAAAACAATGTTTAAGTAGTAATTTGGCTCGTGCTGCTTAACAAAACACCAGTAAAAAAGAAAAGATCACAAATGCATTTAAATTTGAAATAACATCCACAGATGGAAACGAATGTGAATGTGCATTAGGAAAGTAAATTTGATCAATTCTTCATGTTGACTTTAAACTTTCTATTTGAAATGTGAGATCACTGGACACCTTAGCGTTTGGCTTCTTGAGAACGCATTTGGTCGCTTTAGACTCGTCTCTTTAAACACACCAAATCAAATGCTCTCTCCAGCACTGACATCAGCACACAGCGAGTGATGGAGAGTGGCTTTGATGCCGTGTGTGTGTGTGTGTGTGTGTGTGTGTGTGTGTGTGTGTGTGTGTGTGTGTGTGTGTGTGTGTGTGCGTTTGAGGTCGGGCAGGGAGCAGGGTAACAGAACACCGCTGCAGACAGCACTTAAACACTCAGTGAGAGACACTCTCTCAGCTCCTGTTTCCAGTCACCTGTGCGGATGTGTGCACTGAGGAGAGCTCTGCAAGTTACTACAGGACCCCCAACAGTGACGGCACAGGGGCCACACTCATCCCAGCACTAGAGTAATGAGAGAGAAAAGTCAACGAGAAAGAGTGAGAGACAGTGGTTACCTCTCACCACTTATTTAGAAAAAAAATATAGAAACTTAAAGTGAATTTCTGGCTGAAGACTATTTTTGTTATGTAGCTAATGTTCAACATACTCTTAAAAAATAAAAATGAAAATAATATACTAAACACTTAAAAAATAATAAACTTAAAGGGCACTTAAAGGCACAGTTCACCCAAAAATGAAAATTCTGTTATCCGTAAGACCTTATAAAACATTTTTGATTAAATCTGAGAGCTTTCTGACCCTGCAAAGACAGCAACACAAAAAGTGACACTTTCAAAGCCCAGAAAGGTAGTAAGGACATCATTAAAATAGTCCATTTAACATCAGTGGTTTAACCGTATAAGCTATGAGAATACTTTTTGCATGCACAGGAAACAAAAATAACTTTATTTAACAATTTCTTCTCTGCTGTGTCAGAATTCAACATGCGTTCATGAGAACACCACAATGAGTAATTAATGACGGATTTTAAGTATTTAAGTGAAATATTCCTTTAATTGCATGTTATTTGCAACTGAATGAAAATGTATGTTAAATGCAGTTTAATTTGTATTAAATGCAATTTAAGAGTGTTTTTTGACCCACTTAAGTAGGACTTAAGTACATCTTTATATGTAATTTTATAATTATATCTGTTGTCTTTGAAATTTGGGTTAAGTGTAACTTAACCTAACTTAATGTTTATAATTTCACATTTGCAATTTAGTACATTTAAAGTATATTTACTTTAAATGTAACATCAAATATAACTCTACCATTAACATTATTATAAAGTACTTTACATGTGCTTTAGTTGACCACATCAAAATCAATTATTTAAAGCACAACAAAACATTATTAAAACATAATGATTTAAACATCTTTAAAGTAAAACTTAACGTACAAACTTTTAATTTTAAATTATTAAATTATTGCAAATTGCATTTTTAAAATAAACTTTAAAGTACACTTAACTGGCTTTTTATTACAATATAATATTACAATATACACTGCCAGTCAAAAGTTTTTGAACAGTAAGATTTTTAATGTTTTTTTAAAGAAGTCTTTTTATGCTCACCAAGCCTGCATTTATTTGATCTAAAATACAGCAAAGGCAGTAATATTGTGAAATATTTTACTATTTAAATAACTGCTTTTTATTTGATTATATTTTAAAATGTAACTTATTCCTGTGATCAAAGCTAAACTTTTAGCATCATTACTCCAGTCTTCAGTGTCACATGATCCTTCAGAAATCATTCTAATATGCTGATTTGTGTTCAAGAAACATTTGTTATTATTATAGAAAATTAATAACAGAAATCATAGAAATTAATACTTTTATTTAGCAAAGATGCTTTAAATTGATGAAAATTGATGATAAAGACATGTATAATGTCTTTATTTATCAAAGAAACCTGAAAAAAATCTACTCAGCTGTTTTCAACATAATAATAATAATTTTTTTAGCAGCAAATCAGAATATTAAAATGATTTCTGAAGGATCATGTGACTGGAGTATTGACACTACGCTAAAAATTCAGCTTAGTAAAAATGTTTACTATTAATATTAATATAATATGTTACTGTTTTTTTGCTGTACTTTGGATTATAAATGCAGGCTTGGAGAGCAGAACTTCTTTTGAAAACTATTAAAAATCATACTGTTCAAAACCTTTTGACTGGTAGTGTATGCAAGTACAGTTTTTTTTTAATATATACTCTCAAAATTTAATTTATATAAATTTTATATAAATGTAAATACAATTAAGCACACATAAAAAAAGCAGAATTGTGTCAGATGTTGACAGAATTATTATATTTGACTGCACTTTTAATTGAATTTCTCTAGTTGCACCCTCCACTTAATAATTTTTCATTGTTACATTGCTTGCAACTATAAACAAACTATTTTGGCTAATAAACTGTATTATTTGGCAGAATAATTATATTTAAAATAACAATTTTAACAACACCCCTTAATTGTGGTACAATCACTGTAGTGTACAATCTCTCATGGCACATTTCTTTCAAGTTTATAGGCTTATTAGTTTGTGTACATGCTGCTGTAAAAAATGATCTGAAACTTTTTTGCATGGAGACGTGCCGTACAGCTGCCAGAGTGTGTAACGTGGATGGCCGGATAACATAAACACAGGTGGAGAGCGAGACAGCATGAACATGCATGCACACACACACATCTCTGAATGGTCAATGGTTACGTGTCAGTCCTCTATGACAAGAACATTCCAGAAAAATATCGGCCTCTCACAGAGTTTTTGTCTCCATGTCTCACACTTTCTTTCCCTCCCCTTTGTGTGTGTGTGTGTGTGTGTGTGTGGGAAGCAGTGAGATATGGGGAAAAGTCTAGCTGTCCATCATACAGTGGTGTGTATAGTGCTTCTGTCACACTCTGTTTCAAATACACAGAGACAAACTCTGTCAGACCGCGGCCTCTCATCATACTGTTCATTCCAGCTGCATATCTCCTTTCCCTCTCAGTCGGTCTCTCAACGTCACATCGGAGGCCGACGAATTGGGATATCGCTTAGAGATACCAATCCTCTTCGTGTGTAAACTAAACGAGCCAATGCACATTGGCATGCATGATTGCATCCAGCTGTCGCTGATCACAGCGTGAGCATAAATAAGCAGCCGGTGCAATGCATAGACAGCATTTCGCTTCGGAGCTGATCCTCTGACAGAGACGGACGAGCAAACGAAAAGAAAAGAATTCAACTCACTCTTCTGCTGGTGTTGGCGGCACGGCGCGTCAGCGGTGGTGGTCATCATCTGTGGGTGGAAAAAGCGCACAGTTAAGAACTTCACTACCCGCCTTCTGTGTCGCAGCGGCCATCTCCCCTGTGCGCTTCAGCACATAGAGCAGCTTTCTAAAAGAGTGCCACGGGTGAACGTCTTTTTAAAGACGAGGCATTTAAAACAACATGCCGTTTCACCCGTGCATTTCTGGATGCGGTTGTTACCTGGCGCCAGGTGATGGTCACGATCGCTGTCTGACGTGTCTGGGCATTGAGCACGCTCAGACAGCGTTCGTGGATGAGTCATGTCGTCATTGCGGCGACATGTCCATCGCAGAGTAGCGGACCAGACTCCGCTTTCTGCAAAGGGGCGGGGTGCCAGTTCCTCTGCCCAGATCTACCGCTCTACCTCTGGCAGAATGCTGACTGGTCTGACAGTGACGGTGGGGAATTTCCCGGCGGATAATCCGTCGGTGGTTCCTCCTTCCACCGACACTCCGCTTCCAGTGGAGCTTCCAGAAGGATGTGCTGGACCTCCTCGTGGGGTACCTCTCATTACTTTTGGAGCTCCCCCTGATGACCAGATGTCAATCGCGGCATCGGGGGGTGAGCCAGACTTTTCGTGGGAGGACGATTCCGGATCATTCCGGATCAGCGGTGCCGGATACCGACCCTGAAATGATGGCTATGCTTGCCCGGCACCTTTTACTGCCAGAAACTGCTCCAGTGGCATATCCTCCCTCACCACCCTTGATGGCGGACCAGTGCGGGGGTACACGGCTGACCCGCCGGTGGAGCGTGCGGTGGCGATGCAATTGTGTCCCGGCGCCGCTTACACTTGGCGGCGCAACCCGTTGCTCCCCTCCCGGGCCTGTAGGCAATCGTCGGCTCTGATTGGCAGTGCCTACACGGCTTGTGGGGCTGCTTGGTCTGCTCCATATGAGACCACTCCAGCACTGGCTCCATGGCCGAGTCCCGAGGAGAGCGTGGCAGCGCGGCACTCACCGGGTCACGAGGGTACTCTCGGCACAGACGCCCTGGCATGCAGCTGGCTCTGCCTTCGTTCGGTCTGCGCAAATATGCGTTTCCCCCAGTCAGCCTTCTCGGACAGACACTGTGCAAGGTCAGGGAGGACGAGGAGCAGGTCCTGCTAGTAGCACCCTACTGGCCCACTCGGACCTGGTTTTCGGAACTAATGCTCCTCGTGACAGCCCCTCCCTGGCAGATTCCTCTGAGGAAGGATCTACTGACTCAGAGACGGGGCACCTTGTGGCACCCGCGTCCAGACCTCTGGAAACTACATGTCTGGTCCCTGGACGGGACACGGAGGTTCTAGGTGATCTACCCCAAGGAGTGGTAGGCACCATCACTTCGGCGAGAGCTGTATCCACAAGACATGCTTACGCCTTGAAGTGGAACCTGTTCGTCGAATGGGCTTTCTCTCAAAATGAGGACCCCAGAAGTTGCCCGATCGGAGTCGTGATCATCTTTTTGCAGCAAGGGTTGGAGCATAGGCTGTCTCCCTCCACCCTTAAGGTCTATGTAGCCGCCATCTCTGCAAACCATGACCCCATTGAAGGAAGGTCGGTGGGTAAGCATGACCTGGTCATCAGGTTTCTTAGGGGAGCAAGGAGGTTAAATCCTCCTAGGCCCTCCTCCGTACCCTCTTGGGACCTGTCTCTAGTGCTTACAGCACTACAGCGGGTCCCCTTTGAGCCTTTGCAGTCAGTCGAGCTGAAGTATCTCTCTATGAAGACTCTGCTCCTGCTTGCACTGGCCTCCATCAAGAGGGTAGGGGACCTGCAGGCTTTTTCGGTCGACGATTCGTGCCTTCAGTTCGGGCCGGCAGATTGCCAGGTAACCCTGAGGCCCCGGCCTGGCTACGTGCCCAAGGTTCCCACTACTCCCTTTAGGAATTAGGTGGTGAGCCTGCAAGCGCTGCCCCCGGAGGAGGCAGACCCAGTCCTAGCTTTGCTTTGTCCCGTCCGAGCATTAAGGTACTACGTTGACCAGACGCAAAGCTTCAGGACCTCAGACCAACTCTTCATTTGTCACGGAGGACAGCAGAAGGGGAATGCCGTCTCCAAGCAGAGGATGGTTCACTGTATAGTGGATGCCATCGCCCTGGCTTACCAAGCCCAGGGCGTGCCCTGCCCGCTCAGGTTGCGAGCTCACTCAACTAGAAGTGTTGGATCTTCCTGGGCGCTGGCTTGCGGCGCCTCGCTATCTGACATTTGTAAAACTGCGGGCTGGGCGACCCCCAACACATTCGCTAGGTTTTATAGCCTTTGTGTAGAGCCAATCTCCTCCTGTGTTCTCACCTCAAACGGGTAGAAACACAGAGTGGCACTGGCTCGGGTCGGCTTGCTACCTTCTCCAGAGTGTCTATACAGTTGACCCTGTCGAGATCCTCCTTCCCCGGCTCCTGACGTGGCGGAACGTCTAGGTGCCAGGCCCTCTCTCGATGAATCCTCCAGAACCGATAGAAGGCTCGGGATAATATGAGAGACTTAAGATGCCCATATATCTTCCACGGTAACCCGTTGAGGCCGTGTTTCCCCGGTAGACCATCTACCATCATCATGAGGGTTCAATCACCTCCAATCTTCCATATGTCCTAGTATGAGCCATATGAGTATTGCTCCGCACCTTCCCAGTGCTCCAGCCTCACTGAACTGGGTAGTGCTATGTTATACTGTGACTGGTCTCTCCTGATCTGCCCTTGGCCTAAGCAAAAAAAATTGGAGGCCAGGTAGCTTGCTCAGGACACTGGAGGGGGGCAGCAGCTGCGGCGCTTTGCTAGGGATCCCAATTCGTCGGCCTCCGACGTGACGTCGAGAGACCGACTGAGAGGGAACGTCTCGGTTACGTATGTAACCCTCGTTCCCTGAAGGAGGGAACGGAGACGTCACGTCCCGTCACCTTAGCTGCTGTACCACCGCTGTGCGGCCGGCCCGGCTCGGCTCCTCAGCGAAAACCTGTCTATGCATTGCACCGGCTGCCTATTTATGCTCACGCTGTGATCAGCGACAGCTGGATGCAATCATGCATGCCAATGTGCATTGGCTCGTTTAGTTTACACACGAAGAGGATTGGTATCTCTAAGCGATATCCCAATTCGTCGGCCTCTGACGTGACGTCTCCGTTCCCTCCTTCAGGGAACGAGGGTTACATACGTAACCGAGACGATATTCCTGCATGCTAATATCAGGTATTAAATAAACTTCTTACAGTGTTGTTTTCTGTTTAACTGGCATTGTTTTTTTTTTCAGAAGTCATACGTAAAGTCTGACTGGAATGATTGCTGTTTTAGATTTTATTAGCTTTGTGTTTCTTCAACTTCTGGCACTTTTATGTCCTGGAAATGTATTTTTATTAAAACGAAAGGATTTCAACTTTTTGTTTTCTTTTTGTTATATGAGCACCACATTAAAATTGTATTGGAAATATTTTATTGTATATTCATCTTCTCATATTTTATTTCCAGAATAATTTTATGTACATTCAATTAATTTGGTTTATTGTTTTACCCTTTGAAAAATAAATAAAAGGCTTTCCCATAGTTTTGCCATAATTTCCACCATGACAAGCAATTTAGGCTATAAAAGCCTTTTTTTGTGAAGTATATTAAATATAAAAAATTCAAGGTAATTTAATCACTTTTTTATTGTGTATCATTTTCAATTAAGCTGTAATTTATATGCAGATAAAATATAAACAAATGTGCAGAAAATTATTAAAATATTATTTGTGTGCATTTAGGACACATAATGCTACTTTTTAGCATCAGAAATAAGTTATTTTATCCTAAAAATGTGTCAAATATTGTTCTTTACACAGAAATTGTATAGTTTTATAGTTATTTATAAACACAATACAATATTTAAGATGCTTGAAATATTCCCAAAATTCAGGGAAGAAAAAAGTTTTTGTCATGTAAAAACAATTAAATCGTTTTAATGGGTTTTATTTAGTAAAACAAGTCCAAATACAGGTAAAAATGCTGTATAATAATACAATAAATAAATAAGTAGTCAGGCATTTATTTATTTATTTA